>NC_041393.1:719858227-719875254 GCF_002162155.2 Triticum dicoccoides | reverse complement strand
GACCTGCACCTCGTCCTCCTTGCAGAGCGCATGTTGTATTTGTGGCGTAACTCGGAAGGAGATGGTAGCAGTCGACCTGCACCTCGTCCTCCTTGCAGAGCGCACGTTGTATTTGTGGCGTAGCTCGGAAGGAGAGGGTAGCAGTCGACCTGCACCTCGTCCTCCTTGCAGAGTGCACGTTGTATTTGTAGCGTAGCTCGGAAGGAGAGGGTAGCAGTCGACCTGCACCCCGTCCTCCTTGCAGAGCACACGTTGTATTTGTACTTAGGCGAGCGCAATGCTGCAGCTAAGCCTCCGAGTGGAAGGCTTGCTTACTACTCGGTACGATTTTGTTTAACTTAGGCGAGTACTTGGACTGTAGCTAAGCCTCCGAGTGGAAGGCTGGCTTACCACTCGGTAGGATTTTCTTTAACTTAGGTGAGTACTTGGACTGCAGCTAAGCCTCCGAGTGGAAGGTTGGCTTACCACTCGGTAGGATTTTGTTTAACTTAGGCGAGTACTTGGACTACAGCTAAGCCTCCGAGTGGAAGGCTGTCTTACCACTCGGTAGGATTTTGTTTAACTTATGCGAGTACTTGGACTGTAGCTAAGCCTCCGAGTGGAAGGCTGGCTTACCACTCGGTAGGATTTTGTTTAACTTAGGCGAAACAGATTTCACAGCTAAGCCTTCGTGTGGGAGACTGGCTCACCACTCGGTTAGGATTTTTTTACAAGCTTAGGCGAATCGGATTCGCAGCCAAGCCACCCACTGGGGGATTGTTTTATATGGAAAAAAGTAATAACAATTACTGGGAAAACTATAAAGCTCTTGTCTTTGATAAATAAACGACAGGAGTACTTTTATTACAACTCATCCGAGTGAATTCTTAAGTGTAAAAGGGGCGGAGAAGCTCCGTGTTCCAAGCTTGGGGCTCGTCAATCTGATGCTCGACATTGTAAAGACGGTATGCTCCATTGTGGAGAACCTTGGTGACGATGAAGGGTCCTTCCCAAGAAGGAGCAAGCTTGTGTGGTTTCTGCTGGTCCACTCGGAGAACTAAATCTCCTTCCTGGAAGGCTCAACTCTTCACGTTCTTGGTGTGGAAGCGACGCAAGTCTTGTTGGTAAATGGTCGATCTGATCAGAGCCATCTCCCTTTCTTCCTCTAAAAGGTCGACTACATCCTGCCGCGCTTGTTCTTCTTCAGCTTCGGTGTAGAGCTCGACCCGGGGAGCATTGTGGAGAAGGTCACTCGGCAAGACTGCTTCAGCTCCATAGACCAAGAAGAATGGAGTTCTTCCAGTCGACCGGTTGGGCGTGGTCCTTAACCCCCAAAGCACCAAGGGAAGTTCATCGACCCATGCACCAGCCGCATGCTTAAGATCACGCATCAAACGGGGTTTCAACCCTTTGAGAATCAAACCGTTGGCTCGTTCTGCCTGTCCATTCGACTATGGATGAGCGACTGAAGCATAGTCGACTCGTGTGCCTTGAGACGTGCAGAAAGCTCTGAACTCTTCGGAATCGAAGTTTGACCCGTTGTCAGTGATGATGCTGTGTGGGACTCCATATCTGAATATCAATTCTCTGATGAAGCTGACAGCAGTACCGGCATCGAGGTTCTTGATGGGTTTAGCTTCGATCCACTTGGTGAACTTGTCGACTGCTACCAGCACATGGGTAAAACCGCTTATGCCTGTTCTCAAAGGACCGACCATATCCAAACCCCATATTGCAAAGGGCCAGACGAGTGGCATAGTCTTCAAAGCTGACGCGGGCTTGTGTGACATATTGGAGTAAAATTGACACCCCTCGCACTTGTCTACTATCTCCTTCGCCATTTCATTCGCTCTTGGGCAATAAAATCCGGCTCGGTATGCTTTGGCCACGATGGTCCGAGAGGACGCATGATGGCCACAGGTCCCCGAGTGGATGTCATCAAGGATTATTCGACCTTCCTCCGGTGTTATGCATTTCTGACCAACTCCAGTTGCGCTTTCTCTGTACAGTTGTCCCCTTATCACGGTAAAGGCCTTAGATCGGCGGACGATCTGTCGAGCCTCTTCTTCGTCCTTCGGGAGTTCTTTCCTCAAGATATACGCGATATATGGTACTGTCCAATAGGGAGTGATCACTAAAACTTCCATGATCAGGTTGATCACTGATGGAACTTCAACCTCAGTCGGATCCGTAACACTCTTAGGTCGCGGAGCATCGTCGGTAAAAGGATCTTCTACGACTGACGGAGTATGGGTATGCTCCAAGAACACATCACTGGGGATTGCTTCTCTCTTGGATCCTATCTTCGCCAAATCATCAGCTGCTTGATCTTTCAGTCGGGGTATGTGGTGGAGCTCTAACCCTTCGAACTTCTTTTCGAGCTTCCTCACTGCATTGCAGTATCTAGTCATAGCTGGGCTTCTAACGTCCCATTCCTTCATCACCTCATTGACCACCAAATCTGAGTCGCCATAGACCATAAGGCGATGGACGCCGAGTGAAATAGCCATGCGCAACCCATACAAGAGTGCTTCATATTCTGCATCACTGTTTGAGGAATCAAAGTGGATTTGGAGCACATATCTGAGTTTATCTCCTCGGGGGAAACCAAAACAACCCCAGCACCAGAACCATTTAACATATTCGATCCGTCAAAGAACATGGTCCAATTCTCTGAGTGAACTTGAGTCGGCTGCTGTTGCTCAATCCACTCGGCAAGGAAATCTGCTATAGCTTGGGACTTAATGGCTTTCTTTGCCTCGAATTTGACATCAAGGGGAAGGAGTTCAATCGCCCATTTAGCCACTCGACCAGTTGCATCTCTGTTGTGCAGAATCTCTGACAATGGTGCGTCGCTGACGACCGTAGATCCATCCTCTTTCTTCTTTCTTCGTGTGGATATGACACGGTAGATCCATCACGTCATTACCTTCCTTATCTTTTACCTTCTTGGGGTTCCAAGATCCTTTGGGCTTCCCTTTGAATTTGCCCTGAGTCATGGCCAGAGCCTCTCCAGGAGCAGCCGGCTCGGCCTTTCGCTTCTGCTTCCGACTGGAGTTTCCTTTCTCCGACTGACTCGGCTTGTACTTGCCACTCCGGAGTCGGTCCTCTTCTTCGCCATTGGCGTACTTGGTGGATGTTTCCATCATCCGACTCAGGGTCATATCTCCAGTTCGACCAAACTTCAGGCTCAACTCTCTGTTCTTGACACCATCCTTGAAGGCGCAGACCGCTTGATGGTCTGACACATTCTCTACAGTATGATGCAAAGTGATCCATCTCTGGATGTAATCTCTCAATGTTTCACTCGACTTCTGTACGCAAACTTGCAGCTCTGTCAATCCGGCCGGTCGCTTGCAAGTTCCCTCGAACGTCCTGACGAACACTCGGGAAAGATCTTCCTAGGTGTAAATGCTGCTAGGAGCTAACTGATTCAACCACGCCCTGGCCGAACCCTCTAGCATAAGTGGCAAATGCTTCATGGCCACCTCATCATTACCGCCACCAATTTGCACAGCCACTCGGTAGTCTTCGAGCCAAGTTTCAGGCTTAGACTCTCCGGTGAACTTACTTACTCCAGTCGCCAACCTGAAGTTGGGGGGTATCACTACGGCTCTGATGGCTCTGCTAAAGCATTCTGGACCTGAAACATGGACTCGGCTGCTTGTAGGCACATCCCTGTCATGGCCACCTCTGTGAGCTCTGTTCCGGTCGACCAAGCCTTGCACGATGATGGATCTCGCGTCAAAGCCCGGCTCTCTGGGGTCGATCGGAGCTCTCCGCCCAACACTGAGCTGGCGTCTGTCATCTTGCTGTCGATGGACGTTAGACCCACTTCTCGGGGGTGGAGTGGGCACTCGACGCTTATCATCACGATCAAATCGGTCATCATAGTGGTCTCGCCGGCCTTCACGTCCTACGCGCCTCGGAGGCGACCTTGGGCTGTGAGCTGACTGTACAGTATTCGTAGCGACGGATCAACTATGAATCCTGTTGCGCGACTGTGACACAACTGAATTCTGATCTCCCGCCGCTCGGAGCAAATCTCTGATCTGCATCAAGCCTCTTCCAGCCTCCGACTGAGAGGGCTGAATTGACTCCGCTATATGGGCTGCACCTGCCAAATTCTGAATCGGGGTTCGATATACCTGAGTCGGTTGAGGAAAGAGCTGACGTCGGCTGGAGTCGGGTACTCGTTGACGTGCACGCTCTTCGAGTGCTCGCTGGAGATTCTCCAGTCGAGTGCGTTCAGCCAAGTTTGCCAAACGCGCCTCTTCCAAGGCACGAGCCTCGGGAGTTTCTCCTGCGATGGGAGTATGCAGGGCATCCATGTTCCAGCGGCGAAGATCTTCTCTTTGCTGAGAAGTGAGCGGCTCGGGCTGATATTCTTCATGGGCCTGAGCGGGGTCGCCTCCATCGTCCATCCCGTCGATGCGGGGGAAACCGGGAGGGCTACGAGGCCCATTGACCATCAGGACCTCCGCCGCTGGATCACTGCTGTCGCACTCGGATGCAGTCTCTAGGGAGCCAGTCGACAGATCGAACAGGCCGTAGAGAGATTCATCGGGCTCAATCACCGCGACTTGGGTGGTGGCCGATTGGCGAGCCACTGCGTGTCTCACCCATCGCTGAAGCCTCGACCGACCAGAGCGCTTGCGCTGGCGGGAGACAGTGAGGGAGGACGGCACAGGAGTCGACCGGTATGGGGTCGACGGCTGCCGCAGCAGGACGCCGCGGACACACGCCCGAAAGTGCGTCGCCCCGCGGACGGGGAGCACGTCGATGTCGAGTGGTGCCTCCTGGAGCCAAGCGGAGTCGTCGGCGATGAAAGCGAGCGCACCGAGACGGATCTCGCGGCCCTCGACCAGAGCTCCACCGGAAACCATGTTGAAGGCAATCGGACAAATTGCAACTTCTCCAAAAAGTCGCTAAGACACCTGCCCCAAGGTGGGTGCCAACTGTCGTGGTTCCAAGTCTGACAGTAGAATGGGGGGTAGGTATGAAGAGGCAAGATCCTAGCTATGGAGTAGTTGTACACACGAGTGTTTAGCGAGTTCAGGCCCTTCTCGGAGGAAGTAACAGCCCTACGTCTCGGAGCCCGGAGGCGGTCGACTGGTTTCTGTGTATATGGGTTACAGGGGTGCGAACCCTTTACACTGAAGAGGGGGTGGCTTATATAGAGTTCGCCAGACCCCTCCGGCCCTCAGTTATGCAGGGTTTAAAGTACATTAAGACAGGGGGTTACTGGTAACGCCCTCATAAAGTGCTATGAAGACTATTAAAGCTACTTAATGACAGACCGTTGCGTGCTGAGTGACTTTAAGTCTCTTGGCCGTCGAGTGGTTAGCTTCATGGTCGAGTGACTATCTTCATGGTCGAGTGTCCTTGGGTTCGTCGAGTGAAGTCCCTCTTGGCCGACTGGAAGGTAGCTTCTTCTAAGGGTGTCGTAGGGTATGGTATCCTAGACAGGTCCATGATCCTACCCTAGGTACATAACCTCATCACGCCCCCTTCCTTCCTTCTCCTTTTCCCTTCCCTTTTTCCTATTCCATGTGGGAGGAGAAATCCTACTAGGACTAGGGAGTCCTAGTAGGACTCCACACTTCTGGCGCGCCCTAGGGGCTGGCCGGCCTCCCCTCCTCCATCCTTTATATACGGGGGCAGGGGGCAGCTCTAGACACAACAATTGATCCCTTGGATCTCTTAGCCGTGTGCGGTGCCCCCTCCACCATAATCCACCTCGATAATATCGTAATGGTGCTTAGGCGACGCCCTGTGTCGGTAGAACATCATCATCGTCACCACGCCGTCGTGCTAACGGAACTCTTCCTCAAAGCTCGGCTGGATCGAAGTTCGTGGGACGTCATCGAGTTGAACATGTGCAGAACTCGGAGGTGACGTGCGTTCGATACTTGATCGGTCGGAGCGTGGAGACGCACGACTACATCAACCGCGTTGTGCTAACGCTTCCGCTTTCGGTTTAAGAGGGTACGTGGACACACTCTCCCCTCTCGTTGCCATGCATCACCATGATCTTGCGAGTGCGTAGGAATTTTTTTGAAATTACTACGTTCCCCAACACGACAAGCTTTTGTAGCGACATCGAGTGGAGATGTATGCATTTTTGCACATGGGGTCTGATTGACTTTTTTTTAGATTCCGGGGATTGTATGCATTTTTTTGCCAAGTTAGCTCCTTACAATCCGGCCCTACTTGTCAGCACGTGATCAAACGTAGAAATCGAGCGATCAATGCTATATGCAAAAGGATTAGTGGGAATGCGGTGATTTTTGCAACGAATTAATGCCTACTTGGTTTTCTGCAAACCTAACCGTAAATTTGTGCTTTTTTGCAATTAACTCATTTTACCGAGTACTACCCCTGTCCGATTTTATTGGTCTCATTCGTATTCTGTACCAAAATTTGGCCGCTGATTTAACTTATAAAATGTTAATGCATGTCACATGAAATTATATCAATGAATTCGTATTTGAACATAGTTTTGAATGATGTTATTTTTTGTATGTGTAACTAATATTTTATTAGTGAATATCCTGATTAAAATATGATTTAAATATGAGGGGACTAATAAAACTGAAGGGAGGTAGTACAAATTGTCGAGTATCTAAAAAGGGCACTGATAGGCGCCGGCACACCTGCCCAAATTTGGGCCGGTCGCACCGTAGCCCCACGATATATTTGTGGGCAGCCGTCAGATCTGTCACCTGTGTCGTCTTGCTCCATCCTCTCGATTCTTTTCTTTCTATAGCGCACCAGAGCCCAACCAAAACAGCGTGCACGAGAGAATCTCCTCGCCCCTTCCCGACGACCCCCAGCGCCGATGACCTCGCCAGCTCGTCGCTGCTCGCCATTCTCGATCCCGAACAGCCGCAGTTCCAAGAGCCGGTTGCAACACCGGTGCTCGCTAGTCCGCCGAATGCAGCAAAAATGTGGTGTCAGATCCAACAAAATCGACTTCCGATTGCAACTTTTCAGTGAAAGTCGTCGTTGTGGCTGTTTGCAGATGAGGGTAGTAGCAAACAAAACATGGGTTCCAACCAAAAAAATCGCTGGTTCCAGCCAAAAAAGGGGATGGTAGCAAAACGCAAATACAGTGGAAGCAAAAAACAAAGACGGTGGTAGCAAATTTGGAGTGTTTCCAAAGTAAGAAAAAGATGGATCTGGCAAAAAAAATCAAAAGACATGGTGGTAGCTAGTTGTAGCAAATTTGGGTGCCGGTTGTAGCTTTCCTATTGCCAGTTGCAGCAAAAAACACGGCGTTATCATCGCCGGCCACACTTCATTGTCACGGTTGTAGCAAATCTGGGCGCCGGTTCCAACATCTCCGGCATACGCTTCCAGCAAAACGGGGAGCCGGTTCCAACACCAGTGGCCCCCCGCGGCGGCAACTTCTCTGGCAGCCGGTTGCAGCTCTGCCACCGATGGCTGTAGCTCATGTGGTAGCCGGTTGTAGCTTTCCTGTCGGTGTGGTGCCGTCGAATGCAGCTTAAAACCAACAACGGGCTTGCGGCTACAGCCAACAGGGGGTTGCAGCTCCTTGCCACCGCGCGCAGCAAAATCGACGGTGGCTCATTCCACCATGGCATCGACCGACCATGGTGCAGGCTTGCAGCAGCGCGCCGCACGGCACGGCGCCTCCATCGATCTGCAGTAGCACAGCAGCGGCGCCCCTCCAGCACCCGCCCGTCTCCTCGATGCAGTACGAGGTGCCATGGATTTGGGGAGAATAAAAGCAAGAGGACGGATGTGTATGGGATAGAGATTGAGTGGGCTTCTAGATTTGGGGAGAAGAAAAGCAGAGGAGGGATGCATCTGGATAGAAATGAGTGACCCTGGAGCAGCTTTGCGTGGAAGGATAAGGTGGGGAGGGCTCGAGCGGCGCGTGGGACCCGCGACACGCGTTAAGCACGTGAGCGTCCGGCGCAACGCTTCGCCGGCGCACTGTCTCCAAACATTACCCATCTAAAAAACGCTCGGCAAAGTCATCTTTGCTGACAGCGTACAAGCCAGGTGTGTTTTACCGAGTGCAACACTAGACAAAACCTTTGCCGAGTGTATTTGATCCTTTGCTGAGTACTTTAGGTACTCACAAATGTGTCGATTCTAGTAGTGACCGAACTCATAGATTTAGAGGTTCTCCTTTTTTTTAGAAAGAAAAGTGTAGGGTTTCTAGCACCCTCGGGGGTGAATGTGCATTGCTGATTTCATCAGAACACAACTTAAGCACTGCATTTGTTCGGTTTACACTTACACAGGATGTAAAACTCAATCTGTATTGTGTTAAAAAACAAGAAGACTGAAACAGTACCGGCCGGGTGCACGTCTGGTCAGAAGAATATGTACTTTTCTTCATTCTTGCCGAAAGAATATGTACTTTTATGATGTATGAATAACTGAAAGTTCCTTCTTCCCTAAAAAAACTGAATTTTCTTTTGATGGGCCCACGTAGAACTGATTATTATAATAACCAAATATCGCGACTCATGTCGTTCAGCAACCCTATGTCAATCCTTGATCGGAAAAGCCAAGTATATGTACCATGAGTATTTATGTACGGTTTTATTAAATCACATTTAGACGTGTCCTAAGTATTGCACATCTAAATTCAATATCATTGACATTACGTGGAGATTCGTGCATTGTTTTTTCTTTTTCTTCTTCCATAAAGATTATTGCACATAAATGAGTTTGTTTAGGACACACCTAGATGTGTTTTAATTATTGCACATCTAAATGACTCCATCAAACATACTCCTGTTCAGTGATGGAGCCGCGTTGAGTTTGGGTGAAGAGGTAATATGTCTCCTTTTTCTTAGTGAAGAGGGGCATACCCTATTTTTTGCATAGGATTATCCTATCTTTTCAGTTATATAATGTCGATGTTTACATAGCTTGTAACTGAACCTTTATTTTATTGATGTGACACTTATTACCATGCCAAAAGATACGAAGATGAAACATAAACAAGAGTAGGCCGAGTAGGCCCTCTTACAAAGTAGGTCCTAGCATAACAGGTCAGCACAAGCGCACATGACTACATTGCCAAAATATAACACGTCGGGCACGAAAACTATGCCACGGAATGCCCTAGGACATGTAACCTCCACGACAATGCCCTCGGGAGGGGGAACGACACAAAGTGTCGCCGCTGGTGAGCTCGAGACAGACATAGGTGTTCACTCGGAACCCTGACACGGAGACGAGAACCACAATGACGTACACAAGAGAGGATAGGCACCCAGCTTGTCGCCACCGTCGATGCTAAGGCACCGAACTTCCACTTGACAGCTCACATGTGGCACCATGAGGTACCAGGACAACCGCGATGAGCAGAAGCCTCCAGGTCTGGATCTGGGTGTTGCAACTGTGAATGACATAGAGCGAGCCCGAACCAACAGCCGCTACCCCCTCACCGCCCAGACGGTTAAGAGGCATAGCCACCGCCATCGCCATGGCGACCGTCGGAGAGCCAACCATGCGGACCACCTTCCTGGGGCCGCTGATGAGGATACAGACCTGGGGTAGGCTCATAGGCCTGACCTATACGTCCTACCCAAGGTCACTACCCAAGAAGGCAAGAAGGTCAAGAGACGCCATGAGACCCCCGGTCGAAGATGTCGAGTGCAATCCACTCGACATCGTGTCACTCGGGAGTCTCCCTACCTACTGTCACTCGACCTACAAGAAAATCACTCGACCTCCCGAAGACCAGGAGTCACTGAGCGTGCAATGGACACGCATTCACTCTGTAGTCTTTAAGGTCATTAACAACACTTAAGGCTGGCGTTACCAGTAACGCCCCCACTTTATGTACATTAACTCCCTTGTAATGGAGGGCGGGAGAGGTCCTGGCGAACTCTATATAAGCCACCCTCCTCCTCTGGCATAAGGGTTCGCACCCCCTGTAATATCACACATCTAATCCAATCGACCACCGAGACATAGGGCTGTTACTTCCTCTGAGAAGGGCCTGAACTCATAAAACCCGTGTGTACACCTTCGCCATAGCTGAGATCTTGCCTCTCCATACCCACCCCCCTTTCCACTGTCAGTCTTAGAACCACGACAGTTGGCGCCCACCTTGGGGCAGGTGTGTTAGCGACTTATTGGTGAAGTTGCAAGTTTTTCCGATCATCATCATGGTTTCCGGTGGCGAGTTGGTTGGGGGCCGCGAGATCCATCTCAGCGCGCTTATTTTCGTCGCCGATGACTCGGCGTGGCTTCAATAAGCTCCGCTTGACGTTGAAGCGCTTCCCGTCCGAGGGGTGACGCACTTTCGCGCGTGCGTTCGCGGCGTCCTTCTTCAGCAGCCGTCGACCCAGTATCGGTCGGCTCCGATGGTGTCTTCCCTCCCCGCTGTACACCGCCGCAAGCGATCCGGTCGATCGCGGCTTCAGTGGTGGGTGAAACACGCGGTGGCTCGACGTTCGGCCACCCATCCGAGTGTGATAGCAGCGATCCTGCGGCTGAAGTCCTGATGGTCGATGGTCCGCGTGGCCCACCTGGCTTTCGCCGTGAGGATGGCGAAGATGTTGGCGGTGATCCGTCATGAGTCCACGAGGAGTATCATCCCGGACCTCTTTCTTCGCAGCAGAGGGAGGAACTTTGTCGCCGCAACATGGATGCACTCCACACGCCCATCGTTGGAGAAACCCCCAAGGCTCGGGCCTTGGAGGAGGCGCTCTTGGCTAATTTGGCTAAGCGCACTCGACTGGACAACCTGCAGCGCGCTCTCGACGAGAGAGCTCGGGAGCAGGTCCCTGAGTCTAGTCGACGGCAGCTTTTCCCGCGTCCACCTAAGGTATACCGTACTCCGATTCAGAACCTCACAGCTGCGGCCCGAATTGCAGAGTTGATCCAACCTTCCCAGTTAGAGGCTGGCCGAGGGTTGGAGCAGATCCGGGCCTTGCTCCGAGCAGTAGGAGAGCAGAATTCTGCAGTGTCTCAGTCGCGGAATAGGATCCACAACAGATCCGTGGTAGCGGATACAGTCCAGTCGGCCCATAGCCCAAGATCGCCCCTGCGGCGTGAAGACTGTGGGCAGTATGATCATCAGTTCGACCGCGACAATCGTCGTCGAGTGCCTACACATCCTCCGAGGAGTGCATCGTACGTGCCTCGACAGAACATTGACAGACGTCGTCATAGGGACGAGCGCAGAGCTCCAGTCGACCCAAAAGAGCCAGGCTTCGATGCGAGATCCATTCTCGTCCAAGGCCTAGTCGACCGGAACAGAGCGCATAGGGAAGACCCTGGCAGAGATCATTCGAGTGGCAGCAGATTGCATGTTTCAGGCCCAGAGTGTTTCAGCGGAGCCATCAGGGCAGCAGTGATTCCTCCCGACTTTAGGTTGGCAACTGGAGTTAGTACGTTCACTAGAGAATCCAAGCCTGAAACCTGGCTTGAGGATTACCGCTGTGCAAATTGGTGGCGGAAACGATGAGATAGCGATGAAACATCTCCCTCTTATGTTGGAAGGGTCGGCCCGAGCGTGGTTGACTCAGTTGACTCCAGGCAGTATACACAGTTGGAGCTAGCTCGAGTGTTTGTAAGAACTTTTGAGGGCACGTGCAAGCGACCAGCAGGGTTGCCCGAGTTGCAGCATTGTGTGCAAAAGCTGAATGAGACTTTGAGGGAATTCATTCAGAGGTGGACCACTTTGCATCACACCGTTGAAAATGTATCAGAGCATCAAGCAGTGTGTGCTTTCAAGGAAGGCGTCAAGTACCGAGAGTTGGTCCTGAAATTCAGTCGGACTGGGGATATGACTCTGACCCGGATGATGGATATAGCCACCTGGTACGCTAACGGAGAGGAGGAGGATCGACTCCGTAGCGGGAAGAGTAAACCAGTCGGCCAAGAGGCCGGTGGAGGTAACTCCAGTCGGAAAGAGAAGCGTAAAGCCGAGCCAGCGGCACCCGGTGAGATTGCAGCAGTGGCTCAAGGAAAGTTTAAGGGAAAACCTAAGGGGCCCTGTCCCCCTAAGAAGGTAAAGGATCAAGCAGGAAATGATGTGCTGGATTTGCCGTGTCACATCCACACGAAGAAAGATGAAGAAGGTAATCTGATTACCCAAAGCATAACACTCGACAATGTCGACTCCAGATCCAACATTTCTGAGAGAAACAACCCAATGAGAAGGAGAAAGAGTCGGACAGAGATGAGGACAAAGAGGAAGACGATGTTTATCTCAAAGTCAATTCCACTCTCATGATTTTTGCTGATGCTGAGAGCAAGAGTCGGTTGAAGGTTATCAACAGAGAGGTGAATATGGTTGCTCCGGTGACAATGACCACGTACCTGAAATGGTCATAGACAACCATCACATTCGACCAGTCAAACCATCCTGCTCGTGTAGCCACCCCCGAGAGGCAAGCGCTGGTGGTCGACCCAGTGGTCGGATGCACTCGATTGACTAAAGTGCTGATGGACGGTGGTAGCGGTCTGAATATCCTTTATGCTGAAACCTTGAAGGGGATGGGCATCCCGATGTCCAAGCTTAGCGAGAGCAATATGAGCTTCCACGGTGTTATCCCTAGAAAGAAAGCCGGATCACTCAGCTAGATCGCTCTCGACGTGGTTTTCGGTGATTCCAAGCATTACCGTAAAGAAAAGTTGACATTTGAAGTCATGGATTTCCAGAGTTCTTATCATGCCATTCTAGGGAGGCCTGCATACGCACGTTTCATGGCTCGACCGTGTTATGTGTAGCTCAAGCTGAAGATGCCTGGCCCTAAGGGTGTGATCACAGTTACTGGCAATCGACAAAAGTCTGAGGAATGCTTCCAGAAGGGTTCCAAAATTGCCGATGTGTAGATGGCAGCTGTTGAACTTCAAGAGTATCAGAAGAATGCAGATCCGAGTGATTTGCTCCGAGCCAAGAAGCCGGCCACAGATTTTGCATTTCAGTCGTCTGGTGAGACGAAGCCGATTAATATTCACCCAACCGATCCCAATGCCGCGCCGACTCATATATCAACAACAATCGACAGTAAATAGGAAGAAGTGCTCATCCAGTTCCTCCGTGAGAACTGGGACATCTTTGCATGGAAACCCTCTGACATGCCTGGTGTACCCAGAGAACTGGCTGAGCACCGTTTGCGTGTTGACCCCAAGGAAAAACCTGTCAAAGAGCACCTTCAGCGGTCCGCCGTGCAGAAGAGGAAAGCGATTAGCGAAGAAGTGGCTTGGCTGCTAGCAGCAGAGTTCATCCGAGAGATCTACCACTCCAAGTGGCTTGCCAATGTCGTCATGGTCCCTAAGAAGGATGATTCACTTCATATGTGCATTGATTTCAAGCATATCAATCGGGCCTGCCCGAAAGATCACTTCCCTCTCCCCCGTATCGATCAGATTGTTGACTCGACTATGGGGTGTGAGCGCTTGTCTTTTCTAGATGCATATTCCGGGTACCATCAGATCCGACTGTATCGTCCCGATGAAATAAAAACAGCCTTCATCACCCCATTCGGGTGCTTTTGCTATGTCACCATGCCATTCGGTCTTAAAAATGCCGGAGCCACATTCATGAGGATGATTCAGAACTGCCTGCTCACCCAAGTCAGTCGTAATGTGGAAGCGTACATGGATGACATCGTGGTCAAGTCTCGCAAAGGTTCCAACCTATTGACTGACCTCACAGAAACCTTTGCCAACCTAAGGAGGTATGATATCAAGCTTAATCCGTCAAAGTGCACGGTTCGGGGTTCCCAGAGGAAAGTTACTCGGTTTTCTCGTTTCCGAACGAGGGATCGATGCCAATCCATAAAAAGTTGATACCATCCTCCGAATGAAACGCCCTGTGAGAGTGCATGATGTTCAGAAATTGACTGGTTGTTTGGCCGCCTTGAGTCGATTCATTTCTCGTCTCGATGAAAAGGCCTTACCTATTTACCAACTGATGAAGAAATCTGATAAGTTTGAGTGGACTGAGGAAGCTGATGCAGTGTTTGCAGAACTCAAAACCCTGCTTTCCACCCAGCCGGTGCTCACTGCGCCAATCAGCAAAGAGCCTTTACTTCTTTATATTGCAGCCACTGGACAAGTTGTCAGCACAGTACTCACGGTCGAGCGAGTAGAGGAAGGAAAAGCTTACAAGGTTTAGCGCCCATTTTATTATCTCTCTCAAGTTTTGACTCCATCCAAGCAACGATATCCTCATTATCAGAAGCTTGTCTATGGAATATACATGACCATGAAGAAGGTTGCACATTACTTTTCTGATCACTCTATTACAGTCGTCAGCGATGCACTGTTGTCTGAGATTCTGAATAACAGAGATGCAACTGGTCGAGTGGCAAAATGGGTGACTGGACTCCTTCCACTGGACATCAAGTTTGAGGTAAAGAAAGCTATCAAATCCCAAGCAATCGCGGATTTCCTTACCGAGTGGATTGAGTAGCAACTACCGACTCAAGTTCACTCGGAACATTGGACTATGTTCTTCGATGGCTCCAATATGCTAAACGGATCAGGTGCTGGGGTAGTACTGGTGTCCCCCCGTGGAGACAAGCTTAATTATGTTCTCTAGATTCATTTTGATTCCTTCAATAATGAGGCGAAATATGAAGCACTTTTATACGGGTTGCGTATGGCCATTTCACTCGGCGTCCGTCGCCTCATGGTATATGGCGACTCAAATTTGGTGGTTAATCAAGTGATGAAGGAATGGGATGTCAGAAGTCCAGCCATGACTGGTTATTGCAATGCCGTTAGGAAGCTGGAAAGGAGGTTTGAAGGGTTGGAGCTTCACCATGTACCCCGATTGAAAAATCAAGCTGCAGATGAGTTGGCGAAGATAGGTTCAAAGAGAGGGGCCATTCCCCGCAATGTGTTCTTGGAACATATTCATTCACCTTCAGTTCCGGAGGATCCTTTCACTGAAGAGTCGCCGTAGCCAAAGAGTGCCACGGATCCGACTGAAGTCGAAATCCCAGCCGTGGTCGACTTGGTCATGGAGGTTTTGGTCATTACTCCCGACTGGACAGTGCCGTACATTGCATACATTCTTAGGAAAGAACTTCCGGAGGATGAAGAAGAGGCTCGACAGATCGTCCGTCGATCTAAGGCCTTTACTGTGATAAAGGGGCAGTTGTTCAGAGAAAGTGCAACTGGAGTCTGCCAGAAGTGCATCACGCGAGAGGAAGGCCGGGTGATCCTCAATGATATTCACTCAGGAACCTGTGGTCACCACACGTCCTCTCGACCATCGTGGCCAAAGCATACCGAGCCGGATTTTACTGGCCACGGGCCAATGAGATGGCTAAGGAAATAGTGGACAAGTGTGAAGGATGTCAGTTTTACTCCAACATGTCTCATAAACCCGCATCAGCTCTGAAAACAATTCTGCTTGTCTGGCCTTTTGCCGTCTGGGGATTGGACATGGTTGGACCCTGAGGACTGGCAGGAGTGGATTTACTCATGTGCTGGTGGCAGTTGACAATTTCACCAAGTGGATCGAAGCCAAGCCCATTAAAAACCTTGAAGCAAGTACAACTATGAGTTTCATCAGGGAACTGATATTCAGATATGGCGTCCCACACAGCATCATCACGGATAACGGCTCGAACTTCGATTCTAAAGAATTCAGAACCTTTTGTGCCTCCCAAGGCACGAGAGTCGACTACGCTTCGGTCGCTGATCCTCAGTCGAATGGGCAGGCCGAGCGGGCAAATGGATTGATTCTCAAAGGACTAAAACCCCGGTTGATGTGTGACCTGAAGCATGTAGCAGGAGCTTGGGTCGACGAGCTCCCATCAGTACTTTGGGGATTGAGGACAACCCCTAACCGGTCGACTGGAAGGACTCCATTCTTCCTAGTCTACGGAGCCAAAGCCGTACTCCCTAGTGATTTGCTCCACAACGCGCCTCGAGTCGAACTCTTCTCAGAGGAAGAACCAGAGCAGGCTCAGCAAGATACAATCGATCTCCTAGAAGAAGAAAGAGAGATGGCTTTGATTCGGTCGACCATTTATCAGCAAGACTTGCGTCGATTTCATGCCAGAAATGTGAGGGGTCGGGCATTTCAAGAAGGAGACCTGGTTCTTCGAGTGGACCAGCAGAGAGCTCACAAGCTCGCTCCTGCTTGGGAAGGCCCTTTCGTCATCACCAAAGTCCTCCACATGTAGCGTATCGTCTCTTTAATGTCGAGCATAATAAAGATGAGCCACGCGCCTGGAATGTGGATTTGCTCCGCCCTTTTTACTCTTAAGTATTTATAACTTGTAATAAGTACCATTTTAGTTTGATTATCAAAAGACATGATTTTACAGTCTTCCGAATGATTGTTGTTCAGTTTGTACATGTTTTAAAAACCCTGCCGAGTGGTGAGTCTGTCTCTCACTTGGAGGCTTAGCCGCGAATCCGTTTTGCGTAAGTAACATAAAAATCCTGCGGAGTGATGAGTCTGTCTCTCACTCGGAGGCTTAGCTGCAGTCCAGTACTCGCCTAAGTAATATAAACATCCTGTCAAGTGGTGAGTGTGCCTCTCACTCGGAGGCTTAGCTGCAGTCCAGTACTCGCCTAAGTAATATGAAAATCCTGCCGAGTGGTGAGTCTGCCTCTCACTCGGAGGCTTGGCTGTAGTCCAGTACTCTCCTAAGTAATATTAAAATCCTGCCGAGTGGTGAGTCTGCCTCTCACTCGGAGGCTTAGCTGCAGTCTAGTACTCACCTAAGTTTAAAAAGTCCCATCAAACGGTACGGGTCAGTCACGACCCCCCCTCCCCCGGGGTTGCACCGTCAAGAAGAAGGACGAGATTGTGAGAGCAATCCTCCCACTCGAGGGCTTAGCTACAGCCCAGTGCTCGCCTAAGTTCGAAAAATCCTACCGAGTGAGGAGCAATCCTCCCACTTGGGGGCTTAGCTGCAGTCCAGTACTCGCCTAAGTTTGAAAAAATCCTACCAAGTGAGGAGCAATCCTCCCACTCGGGGGCTTAACTGCAGTCCAGTACTCGCCTAAGTTTGAAAAAAATCCTACTGAGTGGTGAGCAATCCTCCCACTCGGGGGCTTAGCTGCAGTCTAGTACT
>NC_041393.1:719838487-719857888 GCF_002162155.2 Triticum dicoccoides | reverse complement strand
GAAAAAATCCTACCGAGTGATGAGCAATCCTCCCGCTTGGGGGCTTAGCTGCAGTCCAGTACTCGCCTAAGTTTGAAAAAATCCTACCGGGTGGTGAGCAATCCTCCCACTCGGGGGCTTAACTGCAGTCCAGTACTCGCCTAAGTTTGAAAAATCCTACCGAGTGGTGAGCAATCCTCCGACTCGGGGGCTTAGCTGTAGTCCAGTACTCGCCTAAGTTTGTGAGAAGAAGGACGAGATTGTGCAGACTGTGAAAGGCCTCTCCAATGGTTGACAGGAACGTCAAGACCATTGCTGAGTGCCTTGCTAATGAGCTGATCAATGCTGCTCAAGGATCGCCCAATCGGTTGACGGGAACGTCAAGACCATTGTTGAGTGCCTTGCTGATGAACTGATCAATGCTGCCCAAAGATCGTCCAATCAGTTGACAGGAACGTCAAGACCATTGCTGAGTGCCTTGCTGATGAGCTGATCAATGCTGCTCAAGGATCATCCGATCAGTCGAATCGTGACTCTTCTCCAGAAGCTGCATCAAGCAAACAGAGACAAATCCGAGAGACAAACGAATTTCGCTCAAAGACAAACACAATATATTCGAAGATAAATCCAAAGATTCCTAACCGCAGAATAAAGTGCTCGAGCACCAGGTCCGAAGGAGTTTTAAGGGTTACAAAATCACTCGGCATTCCGAGGCAAATAAAGGTGACGCATAAGGGTTTTTTAATCACTCGGCGGGAGAAGGACTGGTCGGATCCAGAAGCTGTGGAAGTCGATGCTGTCGGCGATGCGAGTGGTTGCCTCGAGGAAGGTGTCCATGAAGGTCTGGAAGGAGTGCTTCTTAGTATTCGCTACTTTGAGAGCTGCCAGCTTGTCTTCCTTAGCCTCCTTGCAGTGCACTCGGACCAATGATAAGGCGACATCGGCACCACAGCGAGCGGCAGATTTCTTCCACTCTTGCACTCGGTCTGGAATCTAGTTAAGTCGAGTCATCAGGGACTCGAGGTCTTGAGACAGCTCCGCCTGAGGCCAGGGTTCAACATCCACTTGGGTCATCGCCGCCTCCAGTCGAGCCGGATAAGCAACTACACCATCCAAGCGCGACTCCAATCACAACAGATTCATTGCAACATCATCTTTCACGGGACAATTGATGGCGTCGAGACCTGTCTCGACCCGCCCAGCTTCAGTTTCAAAATCCTGACATAGTTCTGTCTCATTGGGAAAAACGATGAGTCAACAGCATAACAACAAAGTTTAGTAGACGACAAATTGACTAGTCGAATGATCATACCTTCAAGCTTCAGAACAAGTTTCGCAGCAAGTTGTTCCAGATAAGACTCCAGCTTGTCTGTCTTGGCTCTGAGGCCGCCGACTTCTGTGGTCAGGTTCTCCTTGTCCTTCCTCAGCTGCTCGACTTCCTGATTAGCTTCCGAGATGGTGGCCTTCAACTTCGCGTTCTCCTCCTCCAATTTGCCGACTAAGGACAGCTTCTGGTCCACAAGCTTCGTCTTCTCACATGCTTCCTTCTGAGCAGCGGCAAGGTCCAGGTCCTTCTTCTCCAAAGCCTCCTTCATCCTCTCTAAAGAAACAACACTCTCCAGACGAGACTGAAGTTGGCGATTTTCACTACGCACATCTGCTTGTGTGAAACCACTCGGTTCAAAGAGACTGGAAGAAAAACCAGTGCGGAGTGCAAACTACAAAGCAAACAAAACAGCCGAATGATTACCTCCCATGATGGCCATTTCTTCTTGAGCAGTCTTGAGATTCTTCTTCGTGACTTCAAGGTCAAGTTCATCACTGATATGCTTCTTCTTTAATTCGGTGAGCCAAGCCCCAAGATCACAAGACCTCTGCAGCCAGCAAGAGAGACATGTGAGTCGACAGAAATAAGAGACAGTAACGGAGAAAAATTACTCGAAGACTACTACTGAATCAAATATTCGACAGTAGTCTCGCGGACTACACCCAGTGGGTGCACTTAGCGTGCCCCCACTGAATCAGATCAATACTTAGCAAGGGTTGCCCAGTGTGAGTTCAAAAAAAGAAGAAGAGATACATCATTAGACCTCAGTCAACTGCCAGCAGTCGACTGTGGTCTCGGGGACTACACCCAGTGGGTGCACTCGGCGTGCCCCCACTGATTCGAACAGTTTACTGAGACTCATCTCGAGGCGAGCGGAGTTGAAGATTTCCTACACTCTAAACGAAGAAACACCCCAGTGGGTGACCAGATATAAAGAAACACTCAAAAGTTCAGTCGGAATTTTGTTGACCTGAACATTGGTCTTAAGGGCAGTGCTGGCATTGTAAGCTACCTAACTAGCTTCATGCATCACTTTCACCTGCTCCATGACAAGGTTCACCTGACGAAGAGCTACCCTAGCGGCGCCCGGTGAGTCGTCTGGAGTTTGATACGTAGCAAAGAGTGACGGCTCCATTGTGGTCGAAGTAGTTACCGGGTCGGACGAGTGGAGTTGCAACGGCGCAGCAGGTGTCTGTGCAGTCGACCCCGACGGACGATCAGTCGTCAGCGGGTTGGCGAATGTGATGTTGGTCCGAACCGGCCCTTCGGAACGTTCGACCACCGCCTCAAGCGCCGGTGTCGACTGAGGGACTTGGATTTCAAGCCTCCTCCTGCGTGAACCTCCACTCTTCTTCCTCCTCTCCTGTAGAGGTGCTTCTTCTTCTTCATCATCTGGGAGCACAACGATCTCTTGCGGAGCTACAAAAAGAGAGAAGTATCAAATTTTCAGCCGATTGACCGCCCACTCGACTAAATGGAACTTTGTTGAACGAACTTACCAGCTCGGGAGGTAGCCTCCTCGTCTCCTGGGGCCTTATCGACATCCATGTCAGTAGCAGCAGAGGTGGGTCTGAAAGATGCACAACCCAATCGGTCAGAACAAAAAGGTCAGTCGGTATGTATAAGCACAAGTGTGTTACTCACCCTAAAGCCACTGGGATGTCCATCTTGATCCGCGGCAAAGTCTTTCTAGTCTTGGGAGGGGCAACTTTGAGCTGCTTGGCGGTCTTCTTTGTGGTTCCGGAGTTGACGTCCGAGTGCGCTTCTGAGCGTGAGTACTCGGAGCCACGCTCTTCCCGCGCCCGCCTGTCGGGTCGTGATGTTGCTTGGATCGGCGCTCGGAATGCGGCGGCGAGTCGACCTCGTCCTCGTCGTCCGACTCCTCGCTCTTCTCCTCATCCTCCCCGTCCGAAGACTCCCATTCGCCGCTCTCGTCTGCACTTGCCTCCTCCTCCTGGCCTTGCTCCAGGGCTTGTTCACCGTTGGGCATTGAGTACATTTCAGTGAAGACCTACAAGATGATAAGTCAAGCAAGAATCAGTCGACATCGAATGCAGTCGGAATTTATGCGCCAAGCAGTCGGAACAAAAAGGCATACCTTGTCGGGTGGGTTGTCGTCTCTGAAAGGAATAACTCACCTAGATCCCCTGGGATTTGTCCTGATTGCCTGTGACACTCCTCAACCACATGGCCACAGTCTCGGATGACACTTCCTCTGGATGGACCCGAGTGGTGTCTTCAGGTCCATAGTATAGCCACATGGGATGATCACGTGCCTGGAGGGGCTGGATGCGTAGACTGAGGAACACTTACAGCAAGTCCAGACCGGTAACACCCTCATTGATAAGCTGAACCACTTTCTCTACCAGCATCTTCGTCTCCACGTTCTCAGCCGCGATCACTTTGAGTGGAGAAGGAGTTTGGACGCGGTCGAATGTGAAGTGAGGGAGGCATGTCGACTGACCTGGAGCTGCCTGGTCCTAATAGTAGAACCAGGTCGACTGCTAGCCTCTGACTGATTCATGGAGTGTCATGGCGGGGAAGGAGCTCCTATGCCTTTTCTAGATGCCTAATCCCCCACACATCTGGATGACATTGGTCTTTGAGTCACTCGACTTCGCCTTTTTGACCGACTGGGATCGGATGGTGAAGATGTGTTTGAAAAGACCCCAGTGTGGTCGACACCCCAGGAAATTTTCACACATCGACGCAAAGGCGGCCAGATACGTGATGGTGTTAGGAGAAAAGTGGTGGAGTTGAGCACCGAAAAAATTCAAGAACCCCCGAAAGAAAGGATGCGAAAGCGAAAAACCGCGGTTGACGTGGGTGGCGAGCAGAACGCACTCACCCGGTCGAGGCTGGGGATTCATCTTCCCCTCCGGCAGCCTTGCCACTCCTTTGGCGATTAGGTTAGACTCCGCCTGCTCATCCAGATCCTCCTGCCGAATCGAAGACCGGATCCCATCGCCCTGGATCCAGCCCGGCGGCAGCCCGGCGCGCGATAACGACCCTCGTTGTTGCTTCTTGCCCTTCGCCACCCCCTTCATCTTCTTTGCATGTTCTAGCGCTGCCGTCTTGTCCTTCACCATGGCGATGGAGCGGCGGCATCGAAACGGAAGAGCTGGGCGCGACGGAGAAGCGGAGGAGGAGGAAAGGGTGTGCACAGTGTAGACGCCTCGGTCCCGTCACCTAATAAAGGGCCACTTCCGAGTGACTGACGCGTGGGACCAGGCAATCCTGTCAAATCCCGCAAGAGTCGCGCACGGCGTACGCGGCGAAAAAGGTGGCGTGGAAATCGAAGCATCACTATTTATCCGCTCTGCCCGTTTCGACACTCCCCGTCCCGCGCGCTTCCCTGAAATTTCGTATCCCGCGAAATTCGGGATGTGCAGCAGTCAATCACGCCCAAGATCCTGCATTCCAATACAACACTCGACAAATGACGTCACAAGTTCAGTCGACTACTCCCTGAATGGATCAAGGCGACTGAGTCGACGCTGAAGTACCAACGCGAGTTTTCCATCTTGTAGAAAACGCTCGCGAAGGCACAAGAGTCAGAACAAGTTCAGCTCCAACATAACTTCCACTCGAACCTTAATCCATTCGGGGGCTACTGATGAGGATACAGACCTGGGGTAGGGTCATAGGCCTGACCTATACGTCCTACCCAAGGTCACTACCCAAGAAGGCAAGAAGGTCAAGAGACGCCATGAGACCCCCGGTCGAAGATGTCCAGTGCAATACACTCGACATCATGTCACTCGGGAGTCTCCCTACCTACTGTCACTCGACCTACAGGAGAATCACTCGACCTCCAGAAGACCAGGAGTCACTGAGCGTGCAACGGACACGCATTCACTCTGTAGTCTTTAAGGTCATTAACATCACTTAAGGCTGGCGTTACCAGTAACGCCCCCAGTTTATGTACATTAACTCCCTTGTAATGGAGGGCGGGAGAGGTCCTGGCGAACTCTATATAAGCCACCCTCCTCCTCTGGCACAAGGGTTCTCACCCCCTGTAATATCACACATCTAATCCAATCGACCACCGAGACGTAGGGCTGTTACTTCCCCCGAGAAGGGCCTGAACCCGTAAAACCCGTGTGTACACCTTCTCCATAGCTGAGATCTTTCCTCTTGTGACACCCCAAAAATTTGGCCTTGTTTTTATGAAATAAAAAATTTTGACAGGAATTAAAACTTTGGATTTCTGAGCTCCATTTTTTGATTTTTTGACTCATTTCCTTCCCTGTTATGATGAGTTTTTCCCAAAGAGAAAATTTTTCAAGTATGTTATTGGACTTGTTTAACCTCTCAAGAAAAACTTTCCTTTTGTTAGTGTAACTAATTAACTAAATTAATTGCTTGATCTTTACTTTCTTGAAAATAGTTTTTCAAGGTTAAATGGCCATATTTGAACTACAACCATTTGATAGATTCACTTAAAATTTCCACAAAAATTTGGAGATGTCAGGTTATGTTTTTAAATCACTTTTATGCTAAATTATATTTCCTTCATGAAATATTTTGAGCCCTGCACTCAATTTTTCTTCTCTGGTCCAGAGTGCATTTTGCACTGCAACCTATTTAAATATTTCTTTAAAACTTCTACCAAAATTAGGGGAGGTCAGTAGGAGCATATTATTCCACTTTGTGCAAAATCCAGGGTTGTTCCTTGAAAATATTGAGTGGATCAACCTCATTTCCATTCTGGACCAACTTGATGATTTGTACTGCAACCATAATTTTGCTTGCTCTTTAGCCATTGATTATTTCTCCTACTTGTAGTCCTCCATGTTAAACCCTTAAGTCCAGGAGCATGCACCATTTGGATCATTTTTGGTTCATAAAATAATGTCATTTATTTCCTGTCCAGAATTGAAGTTTTGTAAAACTTGCACTAACAAGTTTCTTCTTTTGTCCAACTAACATCACCACTCTCTCTTTCATCCACAGAGACACTGATCTGGAGATTTTGGCCACTCCAAGAAATGCCTAAGTGCCCTTGGCATTTTGTCAAACACCTGGTGTGCATGGCCAGTTTTGACATGATTTTGTCTTTGCATTATGACCTTGCACCTTGGATCATACCAGCTTGTCCAATGGTTTTGCCTTAGACTATAACCCCACCCTGCTAAATCCCAGCTCCAACCAAGCGCTCTGGAGTGCCATGGCATTTCGTCGAGCACATTCAGTGCGTGCACTGGACGCGACCAGAGCGCGCTATTGCAGCCACGCGGCCGAGCCGACACGCTGGCCCCCACGGCTTTGGCCCGCTCTGCAGAACCTCGCCACGCGCTCCCCTTCTCTCAGCTACGCGCCAAACCGCCCCTCGCCACGCCCGGCAAGCCAAGCGCTAGCCGCCGCCGCCGCCCGACAGCCTCTGGCCATGTCGGTGCCGCCCAAGCCACTCCCACTCGCCACCTGCCCCTGGAGCAGTGCACTCTCGTCCACTAGCTCTTGTCGTCATCCCCAGCCACGCCACATTGCCCTGCAAGCTACAGCGAGGCGGTTCGCCGGAGAGCTTATCCGGCCGCCGCGGAACCGACCTCGATGAGCTATAAAAGGAGGCCCCCGAGCCACCCTGTGCACGCAGGAAGCCTTAGAATGCTCCCCTAGTTCTCCCATGGCAGCAAATCGACTCGGGGAAGGTCTTCTTCCCCATCTCCGGCAACGGCAGCCGCCACCATTGCCCCGGCCAATTCGGCACCACCAGGGCCTCCCACTCTCCATTCTCTCCACCAAGAGCTTCCTCATCTTCCCGTGAGCCATCCCCACTACTCAATTTTGATCGGGACACACCGCGGGAGAAAAATCACCTTGCTCCCGAGGCCACCTCCGCCGAGAAGCTCGCCGCCGGCAGCTCCCTCCGTCCCCACCTACCTGGCGACCATCGGGAGGACCGCCCTGGAGTGGCGGATCCATCCCCGCTCTCTGAGCCCCGTAGGGAGCCGCCGTTCGCCGGTGACGATCGCCGTTGCCTCGCCTCCATTCGGGCAGAAGAAGAGGAGGGAGGGATAGACTGGTCAAACCTGACCAGTGGGCCCCTTGGACCCACTGTCAGTGACCCTGCGCCTATCCACGTCGGTTAAGTGAAGGCGTATTTTTCCCCAGTACGCTTTCCCCGCTCCGAAAACGTATTCCCTTCCGAACCGTTTTCTTTTCTGTTTTAATTTAAATAACAGTTTTGACCAGAACTTTGACTGGCTATAACTTTTTAAATACAACTCCAAATGAGTTGATTCTTTTTCCTACCTTCCTCAAATTTGGTCTAGTTTATTTTAAGATTTATTTGAAAAATTTTCAAACAACTTTTTGGTTCTGTCTTTGAAATATGTGTTAATTCAAACATATTTTCAACTAGGATTTTGGGAGAAAGAAGAAGCTTTCAAAAGCTTTCGAGAGCACCTCACCCCTCCACAACATTGAAGGCAAGCATTCTGAATCCCGGCATAATATTTTTGGTGTGATCATTGATGCATTTATAACACCACCGCATTTCGAAGGACTTGTTATTTCATGTGATGTGATCATATGCATGGGTACATGTTATTGATTTTCATGCTGTTGGTAATGGACACACTTGTGATGATAATCACCCTCATGAGCCTTGCATGCATACTGGCAGGAAACCGGGAAAAAACCTCTGCCTTGGGTAGGTATGAGTTTGTCGCCGGTCTCCGTCGGGACGGTTCTGTCTGATATGGCATGGTAAGGTGATATGAGTGGTGACTCTGTTGGATGAAATATATTTGTTATACTAATCATGCAGGGAATACTTAAACCTCCTGAGTCGACCGTAGATCGAGTCTTGTTCCAGTAACCCCCATACTTGTTTCGTACTACCACTCGTCTCTACAGCAAGTAGAGTACGGTTCAGTAAGTTGTCAACCTCTTGCTAGCACACACCGTACAGAGAGGCCATGGTGGAAGATACCGGTTGTAGCTGGTAGGCAGGCCACCTGGTCCGGGGGCATGGGTGTTTCCGGTTGGAACCGAGAGGGGAGGCCACCCCTTAGAGCGCGCGATATAAATTTGATCCCATGCTACGCGAGGTTGAAGCCTCCCCACTTAGAGTTGCTTGACAGGTGTCGTTGGTGATGCCAGACACGTGTGAGTTAAGCTGGTGTGTGCAAGTTAGGTGTGTTTTCAAGAAAAAGACCGTAGATGGAATTAGTCCCGATGGACTAAAGAAATCCGTTACTCGTGGGTAAAGAGTACACCCTCTGCAGAGAATAAACCAATTTGAATAGCCGTGTCCATGGTTAAGGATTTCAGTCTGGGATGGGTCAGGTGTCGGTCTTAGTGTTGGTCTTCGGAGGTGAAACGGTTAACCAGGAAATGGAATTACTACTCGCGACTTGTGATATCTATGATTATTATTATTGTTAACTAACCCGTGATATTATTGTTATTATCGAGTATCTCTGGGATGGTTCTACCTCCAGGGATATTCATTATGATTGTTTGTTTTAAAGCCCTTTATGTGGCGTCGCTCAGATGCCCGACTGCGGCATTTCTTTGAAAGCTCTTTATGTGGCGTCGCTCAGACGCCCGACTGTGGCATTTCTTTTAAAGCCCTTTATGTGGCGTCGCCCAGACGCCCGACTGTGGCATTTCTTTTAAAGCTCTTTATGTGGCGTCGCTCAGACGCCCGACTGTGGCATTCTTTTTAAAGCCCTTTATGTGGCGTCGCTCAGACGCCCGACTGTGGCATTTCTTTTAAAGCCCTTTATGTGGTGTCGCTCAGACGCCCGACTGTGGCATTCTTTTTAAAGCCCTTTATGTGGCGTCGCTCAGACGCCCGACTGTGGCATTTCTTTTAAAGCCCTTTATGTGGTGTCGCTCAGACGCCCGACTGTGGCATTCTTTTTAAAGCCCTTTATGTGGTGTCGCTAAGACGCCCGACTGTGGCATTGCTTATTATTTATTTCATAAATTTTAATACTACTATGTTATTGCAATTTTATAAATAGCCGCAGGCACGCATCACAAATTTATTTACTATTTTCGACTGACGTCATATGCATAAAATATTTTCAGCACATCATTGTTATATTATACCTGTGTTCATAATGTTTGCGAGTACATTCAAAGTACTCACTGGCTTGTCCCTGGCTATTGTCTTGGCCAGATTTTTCTTGCACGGAGAGGAGCGACGCGATGACAGCCCCGAAACCCACACAATGGAGATAGCAGCCTCGCGAAGATAGGAATTAACCTGGTCAGCTGTTTCCGTGGGAAATGGAGTCCCATAGACACTGATGTTTCACAACCCGCTTCCGCCATCAACCACTAGAAACCATTTGTTGTACTCACAGGCCAGAATGGTCTTGTACTACATATTTTGTATTTTGCTTGGAATTTCTGTATCAAGTTGGAGCCTCATCAGCTAACAGAAATCCTGGGGCTGATGAGCACGACGGTCTTTTCTGGAAATTATTACCCGGAAAAACCGGTCGCGACACCTCTCCATACCCACCCCCTTTCTACTGTCAGTCTTAGAACCACGACAGCCGCCGCCCTCGCATCCATGTCTTAGAGACACCACCAACCATCTGCATCGCAGTGTACCAATCACGGTAGAAAGAATGGAAGGCACCTCTTTCCATTCAAAGTCCGACATCGGGGGTCTGTGTCCCAAACAGTGTTCAAGGAACTCTCAGCGTGACTAGCTAAAACGTGAGCCGCCTTATTGGCTTCCGTACGACAACGAACAAAGCTAATATGGTCAAAATAGCGGCTAAGAAAATTATAGCAATCGTAAATAGCCGTGCAGGTCCGATGGAATAGCCTCCAACTCATATCAACTCAATCACGTCCAAACAGTCCACCTCAAGAACCAATTTATTTGGTGCAGAACATTATACTTTTCTCAACAATTTTTGGCAGAGGTCGAAATGACTTCTATCATATATACAATATTATATCACAACTCATGTTTTCTAACAGCTCCATTTTCTGACGAGGAAGTTAGAAAGGCAGTTTTCCTAATGGAGCATAGCAAAGCACTGGGTCCAGATGGTTTTCCCGCTGAGTTCTACCAAAACTTTTGGGAGGTTATCAAACATGATCTCCTACTCTTGTTTGGCTTCCTTCATGCTGGTCAACTAGAATTGTTTCGCTTAAACTTCGGTGAAATTATTTTAATACCTAAGGTTAATGAGGCTGAAAGGATACAACAATATCGTCCAATATGCCTCCTTAATATTAGCTTTAAAATCTTCACTAAGGTAGCGACTATTAGGCTCAATTCGGTTGTTGAACATGTGGTTCGTCCTTCTCAAACTGCTTTTATGCAAGGTAGGAACATCCTAGATGGGGTTGTTGTCCTTCATGAAATAGTTCACGAATTGCATCGGAAAAAAGCTGAATGGGGTGGTTCTTAAAATTGACTTTGAAAAGGCTTATGACAAAGTCAAGTGGTCTTTTCTTCAACAGACTCTCAGAATGAAAGGATTTTCTGCAGAGTGGTGCGCAATGATCCATAGTTTTGTGGCTGGAGGTAGTGTTGCCATTAAAGTCAATGATGACGCTGGCAACTATTTCCAACTGAAGAAAGGATTGCAATAAGGTGACTCAATATCGCCCATGCTATTCAATATAGTGGCGGATATGTTAGCGGTCATGATTGAGCGTGCCAAGGTTGATGGCCAAATTGATGGGGTAGTGAATCATCTAGTGGATGGTGGTCTCTCTATCCTTCAATATGTCGATGATACGATTCTCTTTATGGTTCATGACCACAGAAAGCAAGAAATCTGAAATTAATTTTATCAGCATTCGAGCAACTCTCAGGGCTTAAGATAAATTTCCATAAAAGTGAATTGTTTTGTTTTGACGAGGCTCAAGAAGAGGCCCATTTGTATGCCGACCTATTTGGATGTGGGTTGGGCTAGTTTCCAATCACTTATTTGGGTATACCGATACATTATCGGAGACTCACAAATGCTGAATGGAAACACGTCGAGGAGAGACTACAAAAAGGCTTAGCAGTTGGAAAGGTAAACTACTATCTCTGGGTGGGAGGCTGGTCCTCATAAATTCAGTACTAAGTAACATGGTATTGTATATGATTTCCTTCTTCCAATTGCCAAAAGGAGTTTTACATAGATTGGATTATTTTTGATCAAGATTCTTTTGGCAAGGAGATAGCGAGAGAAAGAAATATCGGCTGGCTAAATGGAGTGTGGTTTGCCGTCCCAAGGACCAAGGCGGGTTGGGAATTCATGACCTTGAGGTTAAGAATAGGGCCCTCCTTGGCAAATGGTTAATTAAGTTGTTGACCGAAGATGGTGTATGGCAAACCCTCCTTAGGAGAAAATATGTGGGTTCAAAGGCGATATTCCAGGTATACTGGAAGCTTGGGGACTCTCATTTTTGGGAGGGATTAATGGCAACAAAGAAATATTTCTTCCTCGATGGGTCCTTCTCAATTAAGAATGGCTCGGAAATTAGATTCTGGGAGGATAAGTGGTTAGGAAATGCTACTCTCCGGGAACAATATCCAGCTCTATACAATATTGTACGTCACAAGGGTGATACTATTGCCAAGGTTTTGGAATCATTTCCGCCCAATGTGACGTTCAGAAGGGATTTAATTGGACCTAGACTCCAATCGTGCAACATACAACTTCAACGATTAACCACGGTATAGTTGTCACAGGGGTCCGATTTATTTCGTTGGAACCTACATGGGAATGGGCAATTCTCAGTGGAGCCTATGTATAGAGCTTTGATCCAGTCTGACGTGCCAGTTGATAATATGGAGAAGATCTGGAAGATGAAGATACCTCTTAAGAATAAAATCTTTGCATGATATCTTCGTCGCGAAATCATTCTTACTAAAGATAACCTTATTAAAAGGAATTAGCATGGAAGTACGCAATGTGTATTTTGTCTGCATGATGAGACAATAAAACATTTGTTCTTCCAATGTAAATTGGCTCGTTCTATATGGTCAATCATCCAAATAGCTTCTGGCTTGTACCCTTCTTGTAGTGTTGCTAATATATTTGAAAACTGGTTACATGGGATTGATCACAGGTTTAGAAAATTCTACTTAGGGTGGGAGCGCTTGCCGTGATTTGGTCGCTTTGGCTATGTAGAAATGATAAGATTTTTAACGATAAAAGTACTTCGCTTATGCAGGTTATCTACAAATGTACTGGGACGCTTCGTTTATGATCCTCTCTACAACGAGTGGAGAATCAAGTCCTGCTTACGGAGGTGTGCACACGATTGGAGGCTACGGCGAGGGATACTTTTACCCAACATGGGTGGCAGCATGATCTTAGGATTGGGCCACCGACGGTTTAGGCGTTATACAAATATACACTTTTCTTTGTATTTCGCCTTCCTATTTTATTTTCGCTTGTCGTGAGGACTTTATTGACTGTGTGCATCTTAGTTATGCAGAGGCCGGGTGTAATACTTAAACCTTTTAAGTAATAAAGTGCCCCTTTTCGAAAAAAACAAAATGGCCAAGCTGACAGCCATGTTGACAACACAAGGTAGCCTAGTAATCCAGCATAAGCACCAAAGGAATAGCTCCAACATACGCAGATGCATCTTATCATATAGGGTGCAGTAATTTTCTGGAAGATAGGAATAGTGGGCACATCTCAAGTTAAGATAATGTTTCAGCATTCTTTGATACAAATATTACAAGCTATGAATTTATATTTTATTATTTAATAGAAATTTTCTAAAACGATTATACATGTGAATAGAGAAAAATGGGTAACAAGCATATTCGAAAAAAATAGAGGTCAGAGCGGAATTGATTTTTTTTCATGTCTGGCTCTTAATTAGTGTCCATTAGCCATCCATCTATCATGTTGATTTTTTTACCACCAATACCAATGTGTTTAGCACAGACTTTTTAGCTAACGTACAATCATGCATCTTGATTATTAACATTTAGGATATAATGTAAATGCAAATAGGGGATCAAATTAAACAATTCAACACTTGGCCACTCGGAAAATACTAATAGGTGAACCAAAAACAAATTTAACTAGAAGATAAGAGATGTAATTGATAATGTTTGATTCGAAAAAAGGTTACAAAGAAACAAATATACATTTTACCTATGGTTCCTATACATCAATGCAGATGTAGCAACAAGTTAACTACAATAATAGTTTCTTATAAAACTAATCGGCATACTGAGAAAAAACAGCAATATGACCACATATGTAAATCTAGCCGCGCATTTATGCGCGGGTGGCCCCACTAGTTAATTATTATTCTCACTAGTAGAAAAAGGACCTAATATGAGACACATTAGTGCCGGTTTGGTTTTGAGCCGGCACTAATGTGTCCATTAGTGCCGGTTCCAACGGCTAGCCGGCCGTTCTCATTAGTACCGGTTCGTGGCGAACCTATACTACCGGTTCGTGCCACGAACCGGTATTAAAGAGGGTGGTGGCAGGGTGTTGTCAGTCTGGGGCCCGTCTAGCACCTTTAGTACCGGTTCGTGGCACAAACCGGTATTAAAGGTCGACGTACATAAACCCTTCGTCCCCCCGAGCCACTCTGTTCTTCCCCTTTTCCCTCACTTCGTCTGTTCTTCCCCCTCTCTCCTCGAGCTCCTCACAAATTTTGCCCAAAATTTGTCAAGATTTGAAGGCCCCCATCCATTCAAATGATCACAAAGGTTAGCAACTTTGTCCTTTCAACTCTCATTGCTAGATTAGCTCTTGCAATGCTTTGTATAGTGATTAATTTGGGAGGAATAATTATATTTGCTAGTAGTTGATTTATAGGCAATTTGAGCACAAAAATAACACTTAATTTGCATATGTAGGTGTGGTTTACTTAGTGCCTTCTAAATCTCCATCGTAACCACCGTCGATCGCCCGCACCGTCCCGTCGCCGGCACGACCTTCTGGTGAGGCTCTTGTTCATGAATGTTTTACATTACCAAATTGATGTTTATGTGATTTGGATATATAGTTACTTGTATAATTAATTATCTTACCCGTACGTTGTTTGTTATACATTGTGCCATGGTTTTGATATCCGTCCCCGTTGGCCCTCGTCCTTGTTATGATTCGGATGTGGTATATTCTCTTTTAAAACTAGTTGTTGCATTTCGTGTTTATAACAAATTATGCCCATCAAGTTGACATAGATATTTTTATCTAGGAGGTATGTGAACCAGAAATTCCAACCGAATCTATTGTCGAGAGGTTAAATTTAGTTGAAAGAGAAAACGAGTATTTGAAAGAAAAATTGAAAAGAATTGAGGGGGAGAAGATGGAATTGGAGTTGCATGTTGCCGATGTCGTCGATGATCACAAGATCAAGATGGAGAAAATTAGGTTGAAGATTAGAAAGATTAGAAAATATGCCATTGATAGTGTGGCTTGTTATCATTAAGTTGTTGGATCAATTGTTACCTTAATTGCGATCTTCATCGCATTTGTTGTTGCATTTAAATTCTTTAGCTAGAGAGTTATTTGTATGTTGCATTTAATTAAGTGTTGTATATGAACTTTATGTACGAACTTTATGTATGAACTTGTATTAATTTGGTCTATTTGGTGTTGTGTAATGAAGATGAGCCGACAATGGATGTATGATGACAGATGTTCTCCCGAGTTCACTAATGGCATGCATACTTTTCTTCTTGCCGCTGAGGCAAACAAGCGGGCGGATAGTTTTATGCCTTATCCATGTGCTGGTTGTAAGAATGGTCACAGTTACACTACGTCAAGAACCATTCACGTCCACCTATTTGAGTCCGGTTTCATGCCCCACTATAATGTTTGGACCAAGCACGGAGAAATAGGGGTTATGATGGAAGACAATGAAGAAGAAGAGGACGACGATGGCTATCCTGGCCATGGGTTCCCTGAATACGATGATACAACAATGGGGGAAGAAGCTGAGCCAGCAATGCAGAAAGAAGTTGAAGAAGAGGCATCAGATGAGCCCGCTGATGATCTAGGTCGGGCCATTGCCGATGCAAAGAGAAACTGTGCAAGTGATCTGGAGAGGACGAAGTTGCAGCGCATGTTAGAGGATCACAAGAAATTGTTGTACCCGAATTGCGAAACTGACAAAAAAAGTTGGGCACCACACTTGAATTGCTGCAATGGAAGGCAGAGAATGGTGTATCTGACAAGGGATTTGGAAAGTTGCTGGTAATGATAAAGAATATGCTTCCAAAGGACAACGAATTGCTCGAGAGTACGTATGAAGCAAAGAAGGTTGTCTGCCCTCTAGGGTTAGAGGTGCAAAAGATACATGCATGCCCTAATGACTGCATCCTCTACCGCGGTGAGTACGAGGATTTGAATGCTTGGCCGGTATGCGGTGCATTGCGTTATAAGATCAGTCGCGATGACCCTGGTGATGTCGAGCGTGAGCGCCCCAGGAAGAAGATTCCTGCCAAGGTGATGTGGTATGCTCCTATAATACCACGGTTGAAACGTTTGTTCCAAAACAAAGAGCATGTGAAGGCGATGCGGTGGCACGCAGAAGACCGTAAGAAAGATGGAAAGTTGAGAGCACCCGCTGACGGTTCGCAGTGGAGAAAAATTGAGAGAAAGTACTGGGAGGAGTTTGCAGGTGACCCAAGGAACGTATGGTTTGGTCTAAGCGCAGATGGCATTAATCCTTTTGGGGAGCAGAGCAGCAACCATAGCACGTGGCCTGTGACTCTATGTTTGTATAACCTTCCTCATTGGTTGTGCATGAAGCGGAAGTTCATTATGATGCCAGTGCTCATCCAAGGCCCTAAGCAACCCGGCAACGACATTGATGTGTACCTAAGGCCATTAGTTGAATAACTCTTACAACTGTGGAATGGAACAGGTGTACGTGCATGGGATGCGCACATGGGGGAAGAATTTGACCTAAAGGTGTTGTTGTTCGTGACCATCAATGATTGGCCTGCTCTCAGTAACCTTTCAGGAAAGACAAACAAGGGATACCGCGGATGCACGCACTGTTTGGATGATACCGACAGTATATATTTGAATATTTGTAAGAAGAATGTGTACCTGGGACATCATCGATTTCTTCCGAGCAGGCATCCCATAAGAAAGAAAGGCAAGCATTTCAAAGGTGAGGCGGATCACCGGACGAAGCCTCGCCACCGTACTGGTGCTAATGTACATGATATGGTCAAGGTTTTGAAGGTAATCTTTGGAAAGGGTCCCGGCGGACAACCTGTTCCGAAGGACGTTGACGGACGCGCACCCATGTGGAAGAATAAATCTATATTTTGGAACCTGCCATATTGGAAAGACCTAGAGGTCCGCTCCGCAATCGACGTGATGCACATGACGAAGAATCTTTGCGTGACCCTGCTTGGCTTTTTGGGCGTGTATGGGAAGACAAAAGATACACCAGAGGCACGGGAGGACCAGCAACATATCAGGGTCAGGCCAGCTACGCTCTTACCAAAGAAGAGAAGGAAATCTTCTTCGAATGCCTGCTCAGCATGAAGGTACCGTCTGTCTTCTCGTCGAATATAAAGGTAATAATAAATATGGCAGAAAAAAAGTTCCAGAACCTAAAGTCTCATGACTGCCATGTGATTATGATGCAACTCCTTCCGGTTGCATTGAGGGGGCTTCTACCGAAAAACGTTCGATTGGCCATTGTGAAGCTATGTGCATTCCTCAATGCAATCTCTCAGAAGGTAATCGGTCTAGAAATCATACCAAGGTTACAGAATGATTTGGTGCAATGTCTTGTCAGTTTCGAGTTGGTGTTCCCACCATCCTTCTTCAACATCATGACGCACATCCTAGTTCACCTTTGCGAAGAGATTAACGTTTTGGGTCCTGTATTTCTACACAATATGTTCCCCTTTGAAAGGTTCATGGGAGTCTTGAAGAAATATGTTCATAACCGTGCTAGGCCAGAAGGAAGCATCTCGAAGGGCCATGAAAATGAGGAGGTCATTGAGTTTTGTATTGACTTTATTCCTGACCTTAAGCCGATTGGTGTTCCTGAATCGTGGCATAAGGGAAGACTGGAAGGAAAAGGCACGCTAGGAGGGCATCAAATAATATGTATGGACGAGCATTCTCTCACTGAAGCACACTACATAGTTCTACAGAATTCCGCCTTGGTGGCTCTATATATGGAGGAACACAAGAATTTTCTACGGTCCAAACACCCGGAGAAGTCTGACGACTGGATTACACGCGAACAAACGAGGACTTTCGCCGGTTGGTTGCAGAAACGTGCCCTGAATGATGGCGATATTCAAAATGACCTGTACTCGCTGTCCCAGTTACCATCTTCGAATATAATGACTTTCAAAGGGTACCAGATAAATGGGAATACATTTTACACGATCGCCCAAGATAAGAAGAGCACCAACCAAAACAGTGGTGTCCGCTTTGATGCAACAACCAACACGGGAAATGAAACATATTATGGTTACATAGAGGACATATGGGAACTTAACTATGGATCAGGTGATTTGAAGGTCCCTTTGTTTCGGTGCAAATGGGTCAATATGACACGAGGCGGGGTAATGGAAGACCCGCAGTACGGAATGACAACAGTGGATCTCAACAATCTTGCGTATGCAGACGAACCATTCGTCCTAGCCAATGATGTGGCGCAGGTTTTTTATGTGAAAGACATGTCTATCAGGCCGAGAAAAAGAAAAGATAAGGAAGCGAATGGATCATACGATGAGCCAAAGCGCCACATAGTTCTTTCAGGAAAAAGAAACATCGTGGGAGTGGATGACAAGACAGACATGTCAGAAGATTATGAAAAGTTTGCTGAAATTGCTCCATTCACAATGAATATTGACCCGAGCATCCAGTTAAATGATGAAGATTTTCCCTGGCTACGGCGCAAAGGAACACACGAGAAGAAAAAGTTTCACACCCAAATATATGGGATGTGATCGGCTTCACTATCATCACTTTCTTCTGTGTTTCACACCCAGGAGGGAATGTCTGTAATAGTTAGGGTAGTTAATTATGTGTTTTGGCATTTGAAACGCGAAGAAATTTTATGTGCAAACAAATACTTTTTCACTCATTTACTGATTTTTTCCAGGTAAATAACCCTGAAATTGAAAAGCATTTGAAATGAACTCAGAAAAGGTTGAAAGTTGGCATGGTATCATAATTTCATACAAAAAAGTAGAGAGGGTTACGGCAAAAACTGGATACACTTCGTGTACAAAATGGACAATCTTTTTCGAAGTATCAGGGTTTCCGACAAAAACTGAAATGTTACAAAGGTATTTCATTTTTTAAATAACCTAAGCATTACCAAATTGAATATAATGATAAAACACAGTAATATTAAATATAAGAAAAAAGAATCACTGAAAAATCTTTTTCCAAAGTTAAGTTATTCACAAACTAGTGATTCACACAAATTTCAAATAATTAAAAATTTAAATTATTCAAATTTGAAAACTACCGGCACTAACAGATCAAAGTTTGTAAATTTTTGTACCTAAAACAAAAATATTCACAAAGAAACTCTAAATACAACAAAAAACAACTCAAAAATAAATTAAACAAATAAAAAAGCAAAAAAAATTAAGAAAATAAAAAAGCCCGCCAACTGGGCCAAACCGGCCTGCATACGACTAGAAACTCAACCTTTTGTTGGGCTAGGATGTAGGCCAACAAAGGCCCAGTAGGCCCACATGGCAGCAATGAATTGGTAGGCCCAGTAGGCCTGCTTAGGAGAGGAGCTCCAGAGAGCTACCACAGTGGGGCTTATAAACCAGTGCGGTAGCCCTTCGACTAGCGAGGTGGGACTAAACTTGCCGCACCGCACTGCGCCAGCGCACCACCTTTAGTACCGGGTGGTGGCACAAACCGGTACTAAAGGGGGGCCTTTAGTACCGGTTCGAGCCACCACCCGGTACTAAAGGGGGTGCGTTTCCCGCCGCTTGGCCTGGCCAAAATAGACCTTTAGTACCGGTTGGTGGCTCCAACCGGTACTAAAGGTCCATCCTATATATACAACACTTGAAAAAATTCAGTTTCCCTCTCTGTTCTTCCTCCCTCCGTCGCGCCGCCCTGCCCCAATCGTCGCCCCCGCCCCTCGTCGCCGCCCCCGGCCATCCCCGCCCCTCGTCGCCGCCCCCG
>NC_041393.1:719815338-719837931 GCF_002162155.2 Triticum dicoccoides | reverse complement strand
TGAGCTCGCCACGGCCGCCAATGTCCACACACACACACAGAGTACTACACAGACACACACACACACACACACACTACACACACACACACACACACACACACACACACACTACACACATTAGTTTGTTTGTTATAAATTTTTCTGTTTTTTAGTTATAGAAATGTTAGAAATTATTCTGTTTTTTAGTTATATAAATATTAGAAATGTTAGTTTTATAGAAATGTTATAAATGTTTTCTGTTTTTTAGTTATAGAAATATTTATAGAAATGTTAGCAATTTTTCTGTTTTTTAGTTATATAAATATTAGAATTGTTATGGAAATGTTAGTTATATAATAATGAAATTTTAGAATTAGTTTTAGTTAGATGAATTAGATTAATGTCAAATTGTTAGAATTTGCATAAAATTTAGAATTTTAGTTATCACAATCCAATCATTTAAAAAATATTACTTTTTGCGGGCATATAGTATTTGTTCTCGACGATATGCCCGGCCCGCATCCTCACCGTCGACCCGTTCGCGACGACGTCATGCTTCAGGGGACCCATGTCCGGGACTGGGCTCCGCCAGGCTGGCACTGGGAGGTGCTACCTGGAGGGGTGCGCCGCTTGGTGAGGAACCCAACCTCGGGTCCCGTCGTCGACCCTGATCTTCTTTGGTGGCGTTCGCGTGGGCCACATTCGGTGCAGAGGCAGCCGGCCCCACCGGAGGTGGTGCGTCACCGTGTCAGGGAGGAAGATGAGCACGTCCATCGCTACATGGCTGCTATGGATGACGTCAGGTTCTCCACTACTTGGCGGGTTCTTTGGGCAGATGACCGGACATATGATCCTGTGATGGTTCCTTCCCTTTGGGTGTGCACCGCCCGCGCCCCAGGAACCGCGAGTGATGCCCTAGATTCTTCTCTAGTACTCGATCTTTATTAGGTACCTAGCCAGTGATGTATTCGATATATAGTATTCGAGATGATGTATTCGAGATTATATATATTAAGACGATGATGTATTCGAGATTATATATTCGAGAGGATGTATTCGAGATTCAGATTTTCCTTATTGATTAATTGCATCCATGCATTGTAATTTGAATACTAAATTGTTTTATATTTCTTCTGTATTATTAGTAAAGTAAAAGTTATGGCGGACAATACCGGCAGAGAGAGAAGAGGAATTGTTCGACATCATACGCAGCCCTGACAGGCTAGATGATCTGAATGAAGCAGATGACAGCTCCCAATATCTTAACAATACCGGAGAGGGTGATGAAAAGATATTCGATCTCGATTACCGGGCTGATGAAGTCATGAACTATGATTATGATTATGACACAGACAATGCTGATCTTCAAATAACAAACACTACCGGTGAGGTATATTTATATAAGCATGCATCATGGTGATCATCACATGTTTTTTTATTGAAGATATATTAACGAATCGATCATTCTTCTTTCAGCCCTCCGGATCGAGCAAATCTGCTTCTACAGACAGCAAGACAAAGCGAGGCCCGGGCAGATTGTTGAAGGATGGTGTAAAGTACCACATCGAATCCATCAAACCTAGTGGAGAACCCCTCACGCCTAAGAACATTGCGAACAAGTGGACTCGTCAGTGCGGAGTTCTTGTGAAGGACAAACTCCCGATCTCCATTCAAGAATGGAAAGAGCCAAAGACTAAACGTCCAGGTGTTACTTGGGTCGATGGCAGAGCCAAAGAAGACCTGGTGAAATCTCTGATGGAACATTTCACCCTACTAGATCATTCAATAAAGCAGATGTGGACAAAGTCAAGGCCGCTGCTCTTAAGAAGATGGCAATTGCATTCAACACCCACAAGAAAACTGTATGGGCCAACTACCTCGCTAATGAAAGGAAGACTCCAGATTTCAAGGGAACACTGGAGAAGCAAAGAGAACATTGGGACGATTTCGTGACCTTCAAGGATTCAGAAATATCTAAGGAACGGTCGATGAAAAACAAGGCAAATGCCGCAAGAAAGACGCAGTTCCATAGGCTGGGTCCAGGTGGCTACGTGGTGACATTGCCTAAGTGGGATAAGTCTGAGCAAGAGATGGAGGATGCAGGGGTCACTCCAGTTACCCGGCACTGGCCCCCCAAGTGCAAAACTTGGTTCTATGCGCATGGGGGGCGTTGGACCCGAAGACAGGCATGGTTTCGAAGAAGGCAAGTCTAAAAGGAGCCGAACAAAAGATAATTGACGCAATAGAAGAAGCTCGAGCGGGGGTGTTCATGCCCAATAGAGAGAACGACGAGCTTACGCGTGCCCTGAGAAATCCTGAACACCCGGGAAGAACACGAGGCATGGGTGTTATTCCCTGGTATGAGGGATTTTCGGACTGGAATGATGACTACAGGTCCCGTGCAAGAAAGAAGATGGAGGAGGAGAAGAAGAGGAAGCTGGAGGAGGAGCAGAGGAAGCAGGACGCAGAACGCCTTGAAGGCCTAGAAGCAAGGCACGCGGACTTGGCACTCAAATTCCAGCAGCAGCAGCAGCAGATCGACTCACTTAGCCAGGAAAGGGGGTCTCAGCAGCGGCAGCAGCAAGCGGATAACCGTCCAGCATTGGATAGCACCGTCCCATCCATGCCGAGAAGCAGCGTTGGTTCTGCCCCGGGCGACACACTGCTGGATAAATACCCTGTGGATGACATCATAGAGAACACTAACTGCGAGCTACACTCCAAAATGAAGAACATATCCATGAAGGTGGCGGACGGCGTTGATTTTCCAGTTACCCCCGAAGCAACCTACCATTGCATCCCGATTCCAGAGGGCTATGCTCGTGTCATGGTTGATGAAGTGGTGGACCCATATTCGGGGCTAACGCTTGACATTCTTGGAGGTGAAGACGAGCGCACACTTGGAGAGGCCATACATCGTATCATCCTATGGAGAAATGATTGCATAATCTTTCGAAGTCCACCGACACCGCGTCGTCTGCCTACTCCTCGAAGTCCGCCACCGAGTCAGCAGACTCCCGCTCCTCCAAGTCCACGAACGCGTGAGACGACTCCTCCTCGAAGTCCGCCACCTCCTCCAAGTCCCCGAACGCGTGAGCTGACTCCTCCGGTTTCAAGCCCAGCACAGCGTCATGCCACTTCTCCGGTTGCAAGTCCGACACCGTGTCAGCCCACACCTCCTGCTTCAAGTCCGGCACATCGTCAGGCCACTTCTCCTGGTCCAACTCCACGTCAGCTGTCTCCGCCTTCTCAGCAATCGCAGAAGAGACATCCCGCAGCTTTGGTGCGTAGCGGTACGAGTCGAGGTAGTTCAGGAAGTACAGGCGAAGGCAAGCGATATAAATATGGTCCAAGCCTCACTCCTCTTCCTCAGAGGCCTTACGACATGACTAAGGAGCAAAACAAAGCCATAGTGCAAGCCCAAGTGGACGCCCATTTTGGACCGAAACCGGCACCGCCACCAAAGGATAAAGTGCCTGAGAAAGTAATTGACCACTTCATTCATATGGCTAGAGAACCAGCTCCCAAGCCTGTTGACTCGGACTATGAGCGCCAAATCAGGAAGGCACATCCAGCACGACTACAGAAGGAAGCGAGCTCAAGCTCGAGCCAACAAGTAGCTGGCAAAAAATGCGGGAAAACCGTTCCCCAGTTGGGAGAACAGGCGGCGCAAGCGATCCCCCCGCTTGTTGTGCTAACAACACATGAGAGGAGTAGTACGTGCGCCAAATATTATTGTGGGCAAACCGTTAGCGTTCCCCAGCATGGCGATGTGGTAATAACAGAGGATCATATAATGCAGGCTCAAATGCTCAATATCTCTATTGGACAACTCCTCGAAATCGAGCCCATGCCTACGCTTAAAGAATTAGAAAAAGCATGGCAATATGTCCGGGGCAAACCTTTGGTCCATCCAGACAAGGTCAAGGACCTCCCAACGAGAATGTATCAATTGCATCAATGGTACATGAACATTACCAAGATTTCCAATCGAGAGTCCCTCGGGGTGAATGTCAAGCATGAGCATTATTACCATGAGAAAGCTCTGGCCATTGAGTATCCAGAACTATTTCAGTTATTTAATCAAGACGCACTCGACAAGTCTATTGTCAGTTGCTATTGTCTGTAAGTGATTTCTTTCTGTAACTTAAGTCTCAAGCTAGTTATGTAGTGATAATTTTGATCAATCATTACATGTAATTATCCTCACTATATTCTTTTTCTGTGGTATTATATGCAGGATGAAGATGTATGAAATGAAAAAAGCTGGACGCTATGGCGTTGGGTTCATTGATCCAAATACCATTAATCAGGACATATGGGAGATTGACCATTGTAAAGCTGCTGTAGAGGAAAGCATGCTAGAGTTCTTGAAGCGCCTCAATACCTTCGAAGATATACTACTTCCTTACAACTTCCCGTGAGTCATACTGTCTTGTACTACAAATTCTGTTTTTGCTTACTAGCTAGCTAGATGTTAATAATTAAGTGTATACGGTTTACGGTAGTTGATAAATTTTATGCACATGCCCGCTTAATTAAGACATGCAAACGTGTGCGTATGCAGTTGGCACTGGGTCTTTATAGACATTAAAGTTGAGGAAGGAAAAGTTGAATTACTGGACTCACTAACTAAAGAAGATAAAGACTACACCATCGTGAAGGGGATAGTCAACAGGTAATTTCAATCATTATTAACTATTAGTTCCTGATATGAACTATTTAATAACCCATTTATTAATTTTCTTTGCCGGTGGGCAGGGCATGGGCAAAGTTCATCGCGGTGACTCCAGGAGAATGGCCAAAAAAATTGTTTTGGCATCGACCCAAGGTAAGTAATTAAGTAGTACTAGCTAGCTACCATCTCTTTAATTCTTGTTTCAATATCATTAATTAATTATTATGCTTGAATCATTATCTGATTCAATTCCATTCTCGTAAAGGCCCTGAGGCAGGCGAAAGGGAATAATCTGTGTGCATACTACGTTTGCGAGAACATTCGCATGATGACGTGCGAAAGGAGCAGATCTGATAGACAGGACTGGGTACGTTTTTGTCAGAACACTATGCACACCATTATCGATATCTAGTCACACAACTAACACACATGCATCTTGATCTCCTTCTTAATAGTTCAGATCGGTGTGGGATAAGCTCCTACCATCGGACCGCATACAAGCACTTCAAGAGGAAATAGCCGGAGTTTTGCTCGACCAGGTCATAGATCCGAAAGGAGAATACTATTATCCGCTACCGCCCCCATGAACCACTTGTCATCGTGCTCCGAAGGCACCAAGGCAACATGTAGTAAAAATTGTATATGTATATACATGTGTATATGTGTGAATAGTTAATGGTGTTGGCTGTGAGACATTCGATGATATTATATATATATATATATATATATATATATATATATATATATATATATGATAAATTTTTACTACAAGCAGTGGTAGTTACCACCTAGGTGCTTGCCCTCCACGTGTCCCTAGTTATCTCCAACCAAACGGGTTAGTGAATGTGGGGGGAAGTCCGATAGCAGCCAACCAAGTAGAGTCTAATTAGTTGGTACGGTGTGGGTTAGTTTCAACAAACTTCTATCTTCTTGGCATTCCAAACGAATCGAGACATGCTAGCGTGACAGGTGCTGCATATACTTTTACACTTCGGACTGGAGTATATAGCTTGTAGTATACAAGTTGCAAAATACTCCCTCTGTCCAGAAATACTCGTCGGAGGAATGGATGTATCTAGATGTATTTTAGTTCTAGATACATTCATTTTTATACATTTTTTCGACAAGTATTTCCGGACGGAGGGAGTAATATGTAGTACTCTGCATATTGTATGGAAATATAATATAATGTTGTATATTACTGGGAAATAGTATCTTTGTGATTATGAGTGTGAATTTATATGTATATTACTAGAGTATGTGTGTATATATATATCCATGGCGAGACGCTAATTGTTTGCACTATAGTAGTGGAAGCATGTTGTATATGTTTGTAGGTCTAATACTCTTGCGCACATGCACTCCTTTTATCCCATTGCTAATGTTTATGGCCATGCATTGATGTTGTATCTGTGCTTAAAAATGGAGTATATAGTATGGAGTATATTACTTTTTAAAAAAGTATAAAGTATATGGCCTTTCATAAGAAAAGTTGGAGTATATGGTATTTAATAATGAAAGTAGTATGTTTGTTTTTCGCAAAAAAGTAGTATATGTATGAAAAATTATGATGTACGTAGTATGTAGTATGGGGTATCTCAAAAAGAAGTATGGAGTATGTTCCCACAAAAAAAAAGTATGGAGTATATCCAAGTTAGGAGTGTACCAAAATTAGGAGTATGGCAACTGACGAGTTTTGCACGCTAATTAGCAATTTTTTTGCATTAAAAGTATATAAATCTTTCTCCTAAAAAAGTATATACATCTTCAAGTAACCATATATACACGCTAGAAAAGCAAAGTGTATGTGCTAGCTAGCTTCTTGGACTCGTGGAGGTGCATGCTCATGCATGTACATAGGTTGATCTAGTATAACATAAGAACTTTGCAAATTTCCATCGACGGTGGCCTGGGCACGTTCTAGAAATAGAATGTTTTTTGAAATAAACGCAGGAGAGCTGCGTATTCTAGAAATAGAATCGATGCAGGAGTCGCCGGCCCATCGATGACGGCCGCAATGGCGCCATTGACGGCAGCCGGTTGCGCAACAAATCAGGAGCGGACGGACAGACAAATCGTCGGCGAATACGACCCAACGGCCAATGCGACGATGGGCTTCCTACGTTTGTGGTGGCGTGATTAGCTTGCCAGCAGCCTTGATTCCCGTCATCATGTCTGGATCTTCAGCTGCTGCTCACATGCAAGCAAAGGGACTGGGGCATACGGAGTAGGTAGCATGGCTGTAAATTGCAAAGAATTCTGATTAGATAAGAATCCAATCAAAAAGTGTCTCCGATCCCGTCCTAAAATGAGTACCTTGTAGTATCATGCATCCATGCTCCAGATCCAATTGGGTATGGATTTAGGCGGCGGCCGGCGAATAAAATCTGGTGAGTCCCGATGAGACGGGTTGCACGCCGGCGACCAGATTTTAAAACTGGCTTTATTGTTGGATGTGAGGTTGTTATACCGTAGCCATGCATAAAAATCGGAACAATATTACTGGTTGATTTATCGGGTGGAGAGAAGATTACTCCACCCAAACCCGTTAATCATCACGCCACGTTCGGGTCAGATCGGACGGCAACAGGGGTGGAGGTAACTACCACTATATGGTAGGATGTATTTTCCCTATATATGTGTGTGTGTGTGTGTGTGTGTGTGTGTTGTGTATGTATATGCGGTTCTACGTATGAGAAAAATTATTTAATATATATGCATAACGTGTACAATTTGTAGTATCGTGAAATACCAGCAAACAAAAAAAAATTAAATGGAAAATAAAGCCAAATTGAAAACACAAAATTAAAGCAAAAATTAAAAAAATAACACCCAAACATTTAGTACCGGTTGGTGTTACCAACCGGTACTAATGCCCTCCACGCAAACGGGCCTGGCTCGTGCCACGTGGTGGCACTTTAGCGCCGGTTCGTGACGAACCGGTACTAAAGGCCGGGGACCTATAGTCCCCACTCTTTAGTGCCGGTTGGCGAACCGGCACTAAAGGTCGATTCTGCACTAGTGTCTTAATGAGGTTATAAATACAATTATTCAGACGGTTATAGTTTCAAACGACGAGAGAGTTCCATATCTTAATTTTTGAGTGTGATCTCGGACGTAGTTTTATATTGGACTTCGTCACCCTCCATTTCATTGTGATCTTTGCCAGTAATACTCCGTTGATTGGTTGGTGTGCGGCTTTGCTCTCTCCTTCTCTTGATCCAACAGGTCGTATATGAAATCTCTTCATGTCTTCACATTCCACTTTTTATTGCTGAAGGTGGCCAGGCTAAGATGATGTCTAAGATGCACGTTGCGGGATGAATACAACTACAAAAATTCAGAGGATGAAAGTAAACATTTCTTGCTGTATATGATGGGTGATTTCCAACAGGAGATGGTAACTAATTCCTATTGTTAGATTTAGTGCCAATCCGTCATGTTTTGTTTCTTACGCATTTAGGCATTAGCTACTTTCCTAAGCATTAATGACAAGTACATTCACATTGGTCTTTATTATACATTGGCAAGTGCAAGTGATGAACGTGTGTAGGACGTGGAGAGAGTGGTGCAACCAACTCAAGACTTGGTGTTTGCTAGTGAAAACAGAGTGATGGCTAAATCGAATTTTACACCAAACTGAAGCCAAATACACTAGTGAATATAAAGTGATGGCTAAATTGAAGCCACTTACATCATTGTGGAAAATAACTTATTTAATATTTTAAAAGTGTTCACCACACATTTAGCAAATGTTCATGCTGTGTAAAAAATTTGCTCTAGTTTCTGGAAGATAGGAATAGTGGGCACATCTCAAGTTAAGACAGTGAGCTAACCAGAGAGCTCATATATTAAAGCGAAGAGCTATGAAGCTTAAGGGAATATTCTTTGTTGATCAATCTACTTTTGGAGAAGAACCACAAGACGTCAAATGAAATGAATTGTTTCAAAATATCAAAATGCGATGAAACAGCGAAAAGCAATAGAAACCACAGACCTAACAGAAAAACTTGGGGCACCTAACTGACATAGGTCAAGCACAGTAACTTTGAAAATTGAACATGGTGTGAGGCTTTGAGCACAATAACTTCGACGCTTTGACAACTGAAGATAGACTGAGCACAACAACTTTGACGTTTGGATAATTGTAATACTCTTGGTATATAGCTGCAGTGCACTGCCCCAACAACACCCAGTTTTATCTTCAAAATAGGAACCAGGCTAGAGTTCAATACTCCGAGCCTATAGCTGCATTGAAGTCTGTCTGAGTTATAACAAAGAAATATCCTCCAACTGTCTCACATATATGGAGTTCGTGAAAACGCTGAATGATTTTCTTGTTTGTGCCCATCATGAATTCACAAATGGAGAATCATGTCGAGAAACAATGTTGGCTGCCGTGCGTTAATCCTGCAAGTGGATCCAAATTGAAACCATCTCCGGTCAGTATTGCATCGTGCAAATGTAGAGTCATTGTATGAGTAAATATCGTTGCCATTCATGCTGATGAAAGAGAGAAATAACAAAGTACCCGCCAACCAAAATGTTAATCATGCATGCAGAACATATACTCACCAGGATTCAAATGAGGAATATCTAATGCAATAAATATTATATCTGGAGCTGAGTAATTTGTGCCCAACCCAAAATAAAATAAAATTCAAATGAGACTGTTAATTACCTAGAAACTATATTTTTGCAACTGAATATAGATGCAAAGTAGGGGGATAAAATCAACAGAGTGAATTGCATAATGGGGAACTAAGTTAAGGAAGCCCATAAAAGTATTTATCGCCCACTACATTGTTCCGCTTCTATTCTATTTTATAAAGATATTAGGGTTTGTGCACAAATTAGCATGAAACCTGACAAGAGCTAGTATTGCGGTTTATATGCATATATATGACAACAATCTAAATCATGATAATCATGTCATCGGAGAAACTTACAAGGGTTAGATAGTTACTCTTGAGGAGCATGTTAATCACATGAACATATACTCACCAGAGCAAAGATAAACACAACATTCCACGAAAGAAAATGCCGTATAGTTTTACGCATATGTCACTACTTGATGAGCCCTCATGTGACAGCTTCACAGTAACTCTTTCAAGAATTGGCGCAGACTTGAATACCAACTTCAAGAAATCAAACTCATGATCATCGCCTTCAAAGCCGTCGATTTCCATTTCTTCAAGAGCAGTCAAGGAGATAGTTTTGGTTGTCCAGTTCAGGGGATCACGTCGACAATTAGCCATGCACGTTTCTTTCTCCTAAATGGAAAAACTGAGAATAACTACACGATTGATTATCAGATGTATATAGTATACAGTAAAACAGGGAATTACCTTTGATCTCCATAGGACGACCTTAAGCATGTGTATAGCACTGCCAATCCGGTCCATCCCAAGGAGATGAAACACAAATGCCCCAAAAACGTGCCCAACTGTTTCAAGATGTAGCTCCAAAACAGAGAATACAGGAATCATATGCTTTTGAATCTCCTGCTTACAGTTGTCCTCATCAACAAGAAAAATATACGATTTCTGAAAAAAACAATTTGTGAGGGTACATATCATATATAATAACTCTCTCCAGCAACTTCAGTAAATTGAGAAGGAAAAGAGGCACACATTGTTGGTGTAGGCATGAATGTGCAGCGAAGTGGGCTGTCCCTGTCTCTCCGCCGTCTCTAGCCGCAACTTATCAAGGCACCAAGGACCAAAACAAGTTTTTCCAAGCACCCTAGTGTACCTGCACTGCCAGGACACCTTCTCCATCATTGGTGCCATGATGGAGACGTCCTGCAAAATGTAATTGGTTGTGGACATCGTCACTTGCTTAAGCAAGGGGGCAACAATGTCAACACTGCGGATCCATGCATTCTCCACGACAAGCTCCTGTAGCGACGCCAAGTGGATCTTCAGCTCCGTGCCATGAGACCAATGTGCGGTCAGCTTGAGCCTGAGCACGCGCAGGCGTGGGCAGCGTGGGAGCAAACCTTTGATGTCGATCATGCAGACCGAGAGAGACAGCGTCTCGAGCACGGGGAACTCGACACCGGCCGGCACCCTGAAGAAGAAGAGCGCGTTCAGCACAATCGAGATGGCACGGTGGAAACATGGCAGTTCAACGTGGTGGGTATATAGTGTTGATTCACAAGGAAGAGCGAGGACGAAATCCTCTGGCGCGAGACGCGCGGCTGCGCGCAGGAGCGAGCTGACGCGCGAGGCCCGGCGCTGCTTAGGAGGGAGGCGGCAGGCCCACTTGGCGACGTGGATCTCGAGGAGGGAGACAGCGGGAGATAAGCGGCCGAGCGCGGCTTCCAGCTTGTGGAACGCGAGGCCGCGGAAGACGAGCCCTGGCAGGAGGAGGCCGCGCCACCGGCGGGAGAGCACGCTGGTGCGCGTGGCGGCGCGGACGCAGCCGAGGCGGGCGAGGACGAGGCGGAGCAGGTCGTCGGAGAGGGCGCTGATGCGGTCCTTTCTCTGCTGCCTGGAGGAACGCAGGGGACGCCCTGATCTCAACTCCATCGTGGGAGGACGCGAGAACGTACCAATGGATCAATGCAGCGGCGGACGAACTTGATTCCAGCCGATCAATGGATCCGCTAGGGCTCACTTGTGGTCCGCGATAACAATGTACTCCCTCTGTTCTGTTCGGAATTACTTGTCTCGGAAATGGATGTATCTATCTAAAACTATTGGATGTATCTAAAACTAAAATACGTTTAGATACATCCATTTCCGCGATAAGTAATTCCGAATGGAGGGAGTATCACCTGTACTATTAGATCAGCCAAATACTATAGCTACGCGAGTTTTTTTTTTCCCTTGTTTTGTTTTATCGGATTTTCACCGTTTTGCATCAGTTATGTTTGGTTTTCTCAGGTTTTCCTTTTTGGTTTTTTTCCTTCGGTTTTCTTTGTTTCATTCTCAGTTTTCTTGTGTGTGTTTTTTTATTACAACACATGCCTAAATTTTTCATACACATTGTACATTTTTCTATAAGTTAGAAACATTTTTTATACACGTTAAACATTTTTTAAACACATGATCAACATTTATTTTCAATATAACTTTTGATGTCTACCTTTTTTCATACAATTGTACATTTTTTTGTATACATCTAAAACATCTTTTTACATATGTTTAGCATTTTACAAATACATGATAAACATTTTCCCGAACACATGCTTTTGAGTCCTAGGTATATTGGACCTTTTCGGATCTTGGGCCGAAAGGGGACAGTTGCCTACAATTTGAAATTACCGGCAGAATTATCCCAAGTCCAAAATGTATTCCAGGTCATACAACTGAGGAAATGTGATTGGCGGAAGAGCCATTGCCGCATAAGGAAATTGAACTTCAATCCGACTTGATTTATATTGAACAACCATAAAAGAAACTTTATTATGAACAAAATAAACTAGATAAGTAGAACTAGTTATATATAACTAGATGAACATGCAAGACAAACATCAAAAAGAGAGCGGATTAACCCAGGGTTGTGCTCTCATGGTAGTCGTCTACTCGTACTCGTGTTGTATTGCGATGTTGTGTACAGACTACAAGGTACAATCGAGGGGTTCTCAGAGTGATCTAATATGTGATCACATATGCCTATTGACTAGTTTGGCCCTAGCTTATAAAGGATGTCGGAGGCCCGGGGTTACAAAAGTTCTAGTCGGCTTATACGTTTTGATGTCTACCTTTTTCCATACAAGACGTACATTTTGTGAATGCATCTAAAACATTTTTATACTATATGTTTAGCTTTTCCCCAATACATGATAAAGTTTTGTCCAAATACATGCTTTTGAGTCCTAGGCGTATTGGACCTTTTCGGATTTTGGATCGGAAGGGGCAGTTGCCGAAGAATTGGAATTGCCAGTAGAATTATCCTAGTTTCATTGTATATTCCTTGTCTCACATCTCAGGAAATGTTTGAGACCGCCGGAAGAGCCATTGCCACATAAGGAAATATAACTTCAATCAAAACTTGACTTATATTGAACAACCATAAAAAATCTTAGCAGAGAACTGGAAAAGGCTAAAGAACAGAGCTATAAGGTAGTGCATAAGTAAAGATTGGCCCGCACTTCTATGTCATGACAAGGCCGTCACGGTACCAAGTAGATTTGGTTATTTGCCAATTTTGTAATTTTTGTATGGGATGTATCATTTTGTTGACCATCCTATGATTTTCTAATCAGAAAATGGATTTTTCCTGCAGGAATTCGTTTGTTCCTCAAGAAATCTCTCTCATGCCATATTCGTCTGTGAACCAGGGCTAATAGTTCGTGTGATTTTAGGTCGGAAGGGGCTCTCCAAGAATGAGAAGGGCTGAGATGCGGAAGCAGGGGGAGCCATTCTTCTACTCGTGGGTGTTACAACTGAACCGGCCAGGGTCTTATTAAAAGTATCTTAGACCTTCCTCTAAATGTCAAAACTTTCTTGTTAAAAATCTTTGCATTTAAGTTTGAAATATTTATGTTGCATCAGTGCACACTATTCTTTTTTGTATAACATGACCCTTTTTTTATAGACCATCAAAGTTCAAATATTTACTGAACTTTGTACTGCTTCTTGTTCATTTATATAGCTTATGAGAAGGTACAGATTCTATTTACCATTCATGTTTACCATTGGTTATAGGTTAACCTCAGCAAAGATAGCATATTCACATGTTTGCAAATCAACTTTGTTGTATATATAAGTGCCATCAATGATCAACCTAGACCCGCAGACGTGCGTAAGCTAGATAAGTGCGCACATGAACGCACAGGAGGCGTGCGAATGGCACGCCCCAGCCACTAGTCACTGTTAAGCCCTGGCGTATCAACGCCCTAGGGGAGCTGGAGTGGCCGAGAGGCAGAGACAGGCTACGATTTCTCGATCAACCCTCCCGGGAATAAGACGATTGACAAGTTCGACACCAAGCTCCAATGGAGTGGAGATCAAGGCATAGCATGCGTTCCTCCTAGCAGCAGAGAGAGGACCGCATAAGCGTCCTCCCTAACGACCTCCTCATCCTCGTTCTAGCCGGCCTACGCTGCACCGCTCCGGCCGCGCGCACCGGTATCCTCTCCCTCCGGTGGCGCGGCCTCTCGACTCGGCTCCACCATATTGCCTTCCGCAACGTCACGTTCCATTCTCTCAAAGCAGCACTCGGCCACATCGGTTCTCCTCCGGTTTCCCTCCTTGAAATCCGCATCACGCAGATGTAGATCCGAGAGGAACGCTGGCGCAACCCCGCTATGGTCGATTAGCAGTTGCGCGCCGCTGCTCGTCTCGGACCTGAGAAGTTCGTCTTCCACGTCCGGTGCATTTCGACCAATGTCGGACTGCCATGCTTCTATGCGCCACCTCGATCATGTAGGACTCGCGCTTCTTATTCCTCCGGGTGCCGACCGGAGTCGAGTTCCCCGCGCTCGGGACGTTGTCCCTCTCGGGCTGCCCCGTCAACCTTGATACCTTGCTCTCCCGCTGCCCGCGCCAACGCGCGGCCTATTAATTACGAACACTTCGCAGCTCAAATGGTAAAGAACACTTACTCTCTACCGTGGGAGTTCGAGATTGATTCTCCATAGAACATCATTTTTTTGTTATTTTAGTAGGGTCTCACTATGACGCCACCGAATGGGATAGAGCATCATTTTTTTGGGGATTATAGAAGCGTATCGCTATGACGCCACCGAATGGACCGACCCATTAAGGTTGCGCCTTGCGTGAAAGCTCGTCTGTTTGACACTCCCGAGCACCAGATAGATCTCTCGTCATTGTGGTATACCTTTAAATATCTTTATAAGATTTTAAAGGTACTAAAATATAAAAATGTGAACACATAAGCAACATAAATTAATCTAGAGGCAATGTGAGTTTGGAAAAAAATTTCCCGTATGAAACAACATATAAAACAAACTCCGCCGTAAAATAATGGCTTAACTTAATGCATGTGTATTTGTAATTGAGACATTAGAATTGCATATCGAATACAATATATCGATTTTGGAACACTATATGTTGCCATTTGTGCTAATATAAATATAAACTAATAACAACTAGTAGCTGATAAAAAATAAATTTGTTTAGTATAAATCCAAAGCTGACATTTTTGTGTTGATCAGGGATGGCCATCTGCTGCCCTGCGATACATGGACATCACCAGTCTAAAAATCACGGAAAGTCGAAGCTGCCAGAAACTCAAAAATTTCAACCTGTGATTAATTGAAACCAAAAAGGTCTTGAGAAACCCTAGAACAAACATTACCCACTCGGGACAAAGATTTATTCAGCTTTTCTATTGGCAGTGGCAACCACATGCTTCTCATGCTTGAACGTCAGGTCGGTTTTCTGCCTCCGGTGACCTCTCCTTCGACTTTTTTTTCCGATCTCGTCGATCTCGATAGGTTTTTTGTTGATCTCCTCATGATTTTTATTTTGGACAGAACTTCAACTACAACCAATAGGCGACTTACATGGCAAGAGGCTGCTATTTCCGCTCCATATGAATTCTCTCATTGATGTGTTTAAAATGGGCCTTGCATTACACGTCATGTACCATTGAAGCCTCAAAGGCAAAAAAAATGTATAGGGGAGACAAGATTTATAGGTAAATAAAAACTTTTTCTCTTTTATAGCATAACCAAAATTTGATATCCATATTTTTCAAAATCAAATAAAATATAGAGATAACACATACTTCATTGCATACGTAAACATCATTTGCAAATTAAACATTAAACATAAATATATTAAATGCTACTACGATCATAATTAAACATCCCTTCTACACATCGAGAAAAACTAGCTACATTTTGATTAAAAGTAGGTGTCGGAGGGGCCTCTCCTGGGTGTCAAACATTTCCTCATCCTCGTCGGAGAGCTCGGTGAGCTCCTCCAACATCTACCCACACTCGGGGGTTAAGGCAGGCAAGCTCGCGGCGCTCATGCTCCATGGAATCAAGGAACAAGCGGTTATAGGATGGCCCCAAGCGGCACAAATGTGCCATGGTGACCTAGCTGAAGCTCAAAAATGGCGGCGGGGAGCTCAGAGGATGGCGGCACCGAGGCTAAGGATGGGCAACGAGGAGTTGTGGGATGATCAGAATGATACAACACAAAAGGCGAGAGAACCCTATTAGCTCCATTCACAAAAAGCACATTCAGGTTATCTATCTTATAAAACATATAATCTTCAGGGAAGAGTGCATAATATTAAAGACAATTTTTCGAAAAAAAAGTCCAGTAATCATAGCTAATGTTTAGAGATGGAACAATATCATCATTATTTTCTGTGTATTGCCACTCATTCGGCGCATGCTGCACCCGTCCCCGAGATCCTGGTGGACACACTCCGAGATTGTGGCATACTAGCATGCCCGTCTCCAACATGGTACACGCATCGCCCCAGGAAGTTCGACGACTACACCCTCACCTATAGAACATTTGATCTTTGCGGATGGAGCATTTGGCTATTCTTATATACTTCACACGAGTTTGGTGTTGTGGAATATTCGGTACTCATAATTTGATATTTAATGGTGTGAGTGATGGGACTTAAACTTGCATCTTATGTTTCTTGGGTACACGACTTCAAATTTCATATAATAATGTGGCATGTCGATATCTATATTCACGCGGAGAGAGAGAGAGACAGAGAGAGAGAGAGAGAGAGAGAGAGAGAGAGAGAGAGAGTATGTGTGCGCGTGCGGGCCAATGGGTGTCGGGCCTACATGTGAACTGGCTCGGCCAAGATAAATATGGTCATCAACTTGTTCGGCCCGCTGCGGCATCAAAGTCCCCACCACTTCAGTGAGTGAAGTGGGTCATCAAGATTGACTCCATAATGCAAGTTTTTGGAAAAAGGGAAATGAAATGGTCATGCAATGCTTTCATTTTCTCAAAGTTGGAAACTCTCCACCCGTCGAACTAGACTTAATTTGAAGAATCTAATTCAGCTAATAGCTACTCATTCATCCATTCATTCATTCTGGTAGTTGTACTACTCTTTTACTAAATCTATGATTATTACTCATAAGGGATACGCGTGAAACCATGTTCACCAAATCCGCGTCCGATATATATCCTAAATAAATCTTGTGCAATCCCTTCGAGGCTAAGTAATAATAATTTTAGAAACAAAGATAAGGATATGCCAGTAGTATGTGTGTTGAGTGTTAATTTGGAGGATCCAAATCGGGTAGCTACTCATTCATTCTACTCTTTAATTTGTGCATGGCACCTCCTAATTATATCTTGTGCAATCCCTTGAATGCTAAGTAATAATAATTCTAGATAGTCCAAAGATAGAGATAGGATGCGCCAATATGTCATGACAATGTATATACAAATACAAAGGTAATAAGACCATTGACCCAACCGCGTTGCATGCATCCGCACCTAGAAAATGCATTGAATACTTCATATCCTACCAAACCAAAGACGCCGGGGCCACTTTCCAATCAGACATGACGGGCTGCGCCACACCACCCCGGTCGGTGCGCCCCCAGCCCGAGCCGCCTATTTATGCCGTCGCCACCGCCCACCGGCTTCCATCGACCACCGCACCCGACCACAACCAACCAGATCTTCGCCGCCTCGCCGGGCAACCAACACCAGCCTAGCAAGATGGGTTCGCGGTATGAGGTGGAGGTGACAGTGGGCACGGCCCGGGACCTCAAGAACGTCAACTGGCGCAACGGCGACCTCAAGCCCTACGCCGTGCTCTGGATCGACGCCGGCGCCCGCTGCTCCACCCGCGTCGACCTCGACAACAACGAGAACCCCGCCTGGGACGAGAAGGTCGTCGTCCCGCTGCCCCCCACCAGCCGCCTCCAGGACGCCGTGCTCTACCTCGACGTCGTCCACGCCAACACCGCCGAGGGCGTCAAGCCGCTCGTCCGCTCCGCCCGGCTCCCGCTCCGCGACGTCGTCGACGACGCCGGCGTCGGGGGCAAGGCGTCCAGGAACCTGAAGCTGAAGCGGCCGTCCGGTAGGCCCCAGGGGAAGCTTGACGTCCGCGTCGCCGTGAAGGAGCCGGCGAGGTACTACGAGTCCTACCCGGCGCCCGCGGGGTACGGCTCCTCCCAGCCTGCCGTCCCCTACGGCGGTGGATCCTCCCGTGATGCCTATGGTGGTGGGTACGGCGCTGGTGCTGGCGCGTACGGCGCCGCGGCGGCGCCTCCGTCTGGATACCCCGGCTACGGCTCCACGGAGCCGGCTCCCCAGGCTGCCGCACCGTACGGCTCTGCTCCACAGCCCTACGGCGCCGCACCGCCGACACAGGGAGCAGGCGCGTACGGCTCCTCTGCTCCGGCTTACGGCGCCGCGCAACCAGCTCAGGCGGCGGGGTACGGCACGACGGGGGTGGCCCTGGACCAGAGCGGCGGGAAGAAGAAGAAGGGGATGGGCATGGCTGGCGGGCTGGCGGTGGGCGCGGCGGCGGGCGTGCTTGGCGGGCTGGCGCTGGCGGGCGGGGCGAGCTACGTGGAGCACAAGATCGAGGACCGCGTGACCGAGCGCGTGGAGGAGGACATGTACGGCGGCGACTACTAGGCACATGGATGAATCTTTATGTTTTGGGTGCATGATGTTGAGGGTGATGGTGACCGATCGGATCGGACCGGAGAGTTGACAGACAAGAAGAGATGTTATTTTCTTGTGCTGTCTGTGCGTATCATGAAAATGAAATTAAGATTGTTGATTGCATAAATTTAGCTAATCTCCATCCATGCATGCATGCGTGTGGATGAGAATCAGGTTGAATGAATTTGTTCTTGTCTGCATTTGTGTAATTTGCAATGGCGGCTCCCACCACAAGTCTATGGTTTGTTGTTTGTTTCTTCTTTGCGTTCCACTTCCATGGGAGCAAGTTGATGACGACCGAGGAGAGTGACGCGACAAGGTGAGACTTTTTCTTAGGTGACCGTTCCTCTTAACGGAATTATTTTCTCGGAAATGAATGTATGTAGAACTCAAATACGTCTAGATATACACCCATTTCTTTGACAAATATGTCTGGACTGAGCGAATATGTGCAAACTCCTTTTTACCGGAGCTGGGATGTACTGGCATAACATCCACCGTTCAGCTGCTTTGTGATCTGATTCTAAGTGGGACTGATTCATATGTATACCCATGTATTGTGGCAGCTAATCATTTGTATATGGCTAAATCAATGTCACATCAGTAGGCCCGATGACAGGAAAGGCAGTACTATTTGCAGTGGATTGTACGCATGCATGCGGCATCTCTCCTCTCTCTCTCTCTCAAACAAATTCATGCATTTTATTTTTGTTTACATTTTTAGATGGCCAATATTTTTTACAATAATGTTCTATTATTCAAAAATTTCATATATTCAAATTCCGGAACATAAGATCTTTAGAATAAGACCAATCTTGAATATATTTAAACTAGTTTAATTTTTACTGTTTCAATCATATCAAAATACCAATTTCACTCATTTCAAATTACATTTTTTGAAAAAATGAAATCAGTTATTAAAATGATTGAAACCACTTTTCTGAATATAGTTTTCTCTGTGAGTTTCATATTTCAGCTTCTGAAACCGTGTCTTCAATGGGGTGATTGTAATGTATTTTTCTGGAACTAGTGAAATCTATCTTTTGTAATGACTGTAATCAGTTTTTTGAAATAAGTGAAATATTGTATTTCAATTGAGCGACTGTAATGTATTTTCTGAAATGAGTGAAATAAGTTAATTGAAAAAAGAGAAATATATCTTTTTGGTGTTTAACGACTATTTCAATGTTTGAAACAGATATCTCTGCCGAGTGAAATGCATTTCCATACTTTTTTGGTAAATGCGAAGTGAAATTAGTTTTTGAGATATATTTTGTAATGAGTGAAATCAGTTTTTCAAATCAGTGAATTGTAAATTTTCAATTTTTTGTAATACTTATTTTGGAACTAGTGAAATTATATCTTTGAGATGAGTGAAACAATTTGGAAATATTAGTTTTTTTAAACAAGTAAAGTTTATTGTTGAAACAAGTGAAATCTAACGACTTCTTCAATGTTTGAAATAGATATCTCTGTTGAGTGAAATGCATTTCAATACTTTTTGGGTAACAAAACTTAGTCGAGATTACATGAAGCTACCCAATAACCCTACTAAACACACAGGGACATGGCAACTATCATGGAAACTTTGAGGAGAAGCCCAAGAAGACTATACACTCGGCGTCGCTGCAGGAGCTTGTCCTGTAAAACCAGGCATCATGGATATCTCTGTTTCGGCACCAATGGTGGAGAAGGTCTCCTGGTACTGCCGATATACCGGCGGGTATGTTGCCTTTGGTCATTGGCGGCTCAAGCAGCTGAGGCTGCAGACGGCAGAGAGACAACAAGGACAACCCCCTTCGCTCAACATTCATGCGTGCCTTCTCCTGCTCAATTTAAAGCAAGCTACGACTAAAGTAAATTTTTTGAATGTTATATATCCTGCCAAATTGTTTTTTCAGCATTCCCGTAATTTACAAGGAGCAGTCAAGTTTACGCGGGAGATAGAGAAGCATATGGTTGTTGCCTTCTCTGTTTTGGAGTTACATCTCAAAACAAGCGGGCATGTTTATGGAGCATTGGTTTTTCATCTCTTTGGGATGGACCGAATTCGTAATGATGTGCAGAGGCTTAAAATCTTCCTACAGAGATCAACGGTAATTCTTTGCTCTGATTATATATCTCGCTTATGCATTATAATAAGTAATTCACATATAGACTATGGTTTTAGGGGGAAGATCGATGCCCACCATATTGTCCTTGTGAGCCCACAAACCGGAGATCTCAGACTATCTTCTTGACTGCTCTCGAAGAAGTGGAGATTTATGGATTCAAAGGACGCGAACACGAGATTAATTTCTTAAAACTGATATTTGAATGTGCCCCAATGCTTACAAGAATGATTGTGAAGCTGACACATGAGGCCTCTGCATCTGCAAGTACAATGGATGCACAAAAATATACAACATCTTCGGGGCCTATCCTTCTGTGGAATCATGTGTTTTATATTATTAACCCCGATGAGTATATGTTCTAGATAAAGACATGCCATTAATTTAAAAGGCATGATTGGGCATATGTATCTCAATTATTACCGCTGTATTTGTGTCTGCGCCCGCTAGTTTCTTGTCATAATGGAAGCTGAATGATCGAATTGGGCGATACAAAATTGAACCTTCTTATACAGGCTTCCTTAGCTTAGTTGCCCTTTCATTTGTGCAATATCTTGATTGTGCCCTTCTGTTTAGCATATACTATATCCATTGGAAAAAGACACTTTGTAAATTACCTACGGTTAGATATGTCGTCTGAAATTCATTAGCCTGTGGGATTGGGCGTTTGCCACAAAGTTATTTAGTTCAAGTGTTATTTTCCAGTGACCACAGTGTTTACAAATATGGCGACTACTTTAGCATGTTACGATACTGTAGCAGCTGCTTGCCTTCTTCGCAGGGTTCATGCATGCCAACCAAGATTGTCCATGGACATGATTCTCATCCTCTAGTTTGTTGATTCATGATGTGCGTCGACATGACAACCAACTCGTTATGATTTGATTCGGTTTCAAGAATTTGTCTAGTTTGGTGCAAGCATTCAACAGAGCGATTGTTTTAGCAGTTAACTGCAGCTTTTTCGATAAATGGTAGATTTTTATTGACTCAAAATGAAGCATCAAGAGGATATAAGCACATTGAGTACACACCCAGCCTCTGCACACTTAGGAGCAGAAAGCCAACACTAACGCGCACACACAGAAAATAGGCCGGTAAAGCGCAAAGTCATACAAGACTAAAGCTAGCCTAAGCAAGCAAAAAACCACGAAGCGATCAACAAACTACAACAAAGACCATATCTGCACAACCCATCTTTGACACCACAAGGACAGTGAGGTACTGCAACAATAACGCCTATATGAAGAGAACGACGCTCAAGCGCCACCGTCATCGGATCCAGCCACCAAGCCAAATCTAGGTTTTCGCCCTGAATAACATACCCAAGCGTATCCAAGCAATGCCTTCAACAAAGTAACAATGGAAAACATCACCGTTGCCAGGTATAACCAACTCAGGTCTACAGTTGTAGGCTAGTTATATTCAATTGTCTTTTATCGAAAAGTCAGAAGTTATATTCATTAGCTATGTCAGTCATGATCTGGGGGCTATTTTTGCGTCTTTGCTATGGAAGAAAGGAAAGGGAAAACATATGCTGATCAGAAATTAATGGATCGGCAACTCAGCTTCTTCCTCTTCCACAACGTCAATGGCGGCTGCACTGTTCTCGCTCCTCCCATTCTGGCCTCTACAGACACAACCCTCCTCCACTTCTCAGTCAGTCGCAGGCCTCAACCAGCTCTAAGAGGTCCTCCACCAGGTGTACACCCGACAGGCTGCTCTCCATGCAGATGAGGCAGCATGGTCCCGAGGGGCCTTACCTACACCTCATCGGCCGGAATAACTACCAAGTGGAGAAGCAACGCTACTCGGTCTCTTGTGACGAGGAGCCTAATAGGAATTTAAAGAAGCATATAAGAAGCATCGCCACAAACCGCATCACCACACCACTCGCACTACCACCGCCGAGAGGGACATGAAACAAAACCACTATGTGAGCAGTTTCTTTCGGCCACACCGACTTTGACAAGAAACAAAAGCGAGTTTAATGGAGGTAGGCGGGCAGACCGATGCCGTGTAATTGGGGAGAGAATACATATGTAGCGGGCGGCGCGCCACTTCAATGTCGGCTCGAGTGAGAGGCCGCGTCCACTCTGGACCGGCATGAATGTGGCACTGATGCTCTGGAGCCGAGCAGCTGGCTTCGGGCAGAAAAGCGTGCAGGTGAGGGAGAAGGTTTTTGGGTGGGCCAGGGTTGCTGTGCTGGACACTTGCGTGGAAGCAGTTCGTACTTCTG
>NC_041393.1:719785899-719815142 GCF_002162155.2 Triticum dicoccoides | reverse complement strand
GTTTGTGGGAAAAATGGACGTTTGGACCGGCCAGCGAACTGATGGGGTATCGCCTTGGATGGCAAAACAGGTCCGGATGCGGGTGGTTTGAAGGTCCATGTTGGAGATGCCCTTATGCAACCTAATCATATTACAATCCATGAAATCAACAATATTTGAGGTAATGAAAAGTTATTACCCATTCCACCATTCAACTTCCATTTCTATACAGATAAGAGGTATGCAAACAACTTGAGCAGTAATAGAGCGGTAACTAATTGACATGTTAATCGCACATGTCAACCAACCTAGAGATGGTTCACAAAATGAAACGGCACCAACGACTTAACTGTATATTTTGAGAAAACTTTGAAGAAATAACAATTATATTATTTTTTCGCCTATGATGATGCTAGTGATGCATGCATGACACATACTCACCAGAGCTAAGATAAACACGACATTCCACGGAAGAATATAGCCTAAAGAGGTTGTATATTTTTGTATATCCGTCGCTACTTAATGATACCTCATGTGACAACCTCACAATCACTCTTTTAATCACTTGTGCAGACATGATTACCAATTTCAAGAAATCAAACTCGTGATCCTCTCCAATGAAGCCATAGATTTCCATTTCTTCAAGAGCAGTCAAGGCAATAGTTCAGGTTTTCCAGTTCACAGGATCACAAGGACAATTTGTTGGGCATCCTTCTTTTTCCTACAGCCAGAAAATAATAATAACTATACAACTGGTTATTTAGGATAAATACGATAAAAAAACTGAAATTACCTTTGATCTCCATAGGACGACCTTAAGACTCTGCATAGCACTACGAATCTTGTTGATTCCAATGATATGAAACAGGAATGCTCCAAAAACATGCCCAGCTGTTTCTAGATGTAGCTCCAAAACAGAGAATGCATAAACCGCATGCTTCTCAATCTCCCGTGTACCCTTTTCCGCTTGATCAGGAGAAATTTGCGAGTTCTGAGAAAACAATTTGACAGGAATACATATCATTTACAACGAAATGGGTTTGTAACGAAATGGGTTTGTAACGAAATGGGTATGAATTTGTAACGAAACTAAATACTTAAATTGAGAATTAGAGGAAACACACATTGCAGGTAGAGGCATGAATTTGTAACGAAATGGGTTTTCCGTGTTTCTCAGCCCTCTCTAGCAGCAACCTGTCAAGGCACCAAGGAACAAAGGCAATTTTCCGAGGTACCCACGCAAACGAGCATTGCCACGAGATCTTCTCCACCAATGGTACCGAGATGGACACGTTGAGCTCGACGTAAGTGTTCATGGACATCGCCAATTGCTTAAGCGAGGGAGTGACGATGTCAACACAATGTATCCATACATTCTCCACGTCAAGCTCCTCTATCGACGCCGAGTGGACCCTCATGTCCCTGCCGCGATACCCAAATTTCGTCCGCTTGAGCCTGAGCACGCGCAGACGCGGGCAGCGGGGGAGCACGTCGTCGACCTGGTCGATCATGCAGTCCAAAAGAGAAAAGGTTTCAAGCGCGGGGAAGTCGACATCAGAAGGCACACGGATGGATAAGTAGGGTGAATCGAACACAATCGAGGTGGCATGGTGGAAACATGGCAGTTTCACGCAGATGGCGGGTCTGGAGGGACCATATAGGGTGAGGAGGAACTTCTCCGGCGCAAGCCGTGTGACGGCACGCAGCAGCGACCTAACATCGGAATCCTCATGGTTGCACGTAGTGTTGGACACGTGGATCTCGAGGACAGAAACCGTAGGAGATAAGCCGTCAAGCACAGCTTGGAGCTTCTCAAACACAACATCGTGCAAGACGACCTGGTGGAGGCAGGCCCAGAGGCCGCGCCACCGGTGGGAGAGCACGCTGGCTCGCACAGCGGAGGTGAGCGAGGACGAGGAGGAGCAGGTCGTTGGGAAGGGCACTAATGTGGTCCGCTCCGACGCCTAGGAAACCTAAACCTAACTGCTGGGAGGAAAGCTGGCGACGATCCTCGGATTTGAACTCCATCGACGCTTGCAGAGCCTTGCCAATGAGTCGATGTTGTAGCGAATGAACTCGTTGGTAGAAATCGTTCGATACGTGGGATTCTGCAACCTATAGCCCCCATGTATAGTTTGCCCCACCCACGAGCAGTTGGCCAGCTGCCGTGCATGTCCAAGGCAGGTACGCCGGAGCCATAACAAGGAAGTCCCGCCAGATCTAGTTGTGGCAGCCAGTGACCTAAACTTGACTCAGTGCCGCCGCTACGGGCACACAGTCGCCGCACCACCAACCACCTCATAGTTGCCTGCCATACGCACACATACCGTTGAGCCCTGCGTGCACCCGACGCCACCATCTGGTCATGCCGTCCCACACCAACCGCCCCCGAGCAGAGAAGAAAAGAGTCGTGCTGCCATCCACATATGAGCGATCGTGGGATCACACCGACAATTTGTTGGGCATTTTCCTAGACTTGACAGGGGTACTCACATTTTCCTAGAGTTTAAGTCCTAGGTTTGACACTAGTGCTCGCATTTTACTAGATTTATTTCAGGCCTTCAGGCGATGTGCGTGTAGTGGGAGGAGACGTTCCCTCCAACAATGCAAATGTCTGTGGCGACTTCGACAATATCAACATGATGTGCTGGCTCTGTCTCTCAGAGGTGCTCATCGGGTAGGGTGTGCGTGTGTGTGTTCATAGGGGATGAGTATATGTGCGTATGTATGACTGTCTGTGTTTGTACTATGTTTTAAAAAAGTGGCCAACATGATGACCAAGCTCTTACCTCATATAGTTTCACAACTTTCTGTACAACACAAATAGCCTAGTACTCTAGCATAAGCACTATATAGAGATAAAAAGTGCCAAAGGAATAGCTCAAACAGACAAAGATGCATCTTATCATATAGGCTGCAGTAATTTCCTGGAGAGGGGGCAATGTGCACTTGCCAAGTAAAGATAGTGAGCTAACCAGAGAGGCAGAGACTGAGTTCATTTGGTTCAAATATGAGGATGAGCATTCAAAATGTGATGAAACAGTGAAAAGCAATAGAAATCACAGGCCTAACAGAGAAACTTGGTGCACATGATTGACATAGGTCAAGCACAGTAACTTTGACAATTAAACATGGTTTGAGGCTTTCGGCACAATAAGTTCAACACTTCGACAACTGAAGATATGGTGAGCATAACTACTTTAATGTCTTGATTATTGTAGCATTCTCGGCATATAGCTGTCTCCAAAATAGAAAGCAAGCTAGAGTGCAATATTCTGAGCCTAAGCTGCATTGAAGTGTGAAAAATAACACGGCAACATCTCAGTTTATCTGTAGAAGTAACCAAGCCAAATCCTGAAACGACTTAATATATATGGAGTTGGTCAGCACGTCGAATGACTATCTTGTTGATGCCCATCATGAATTCACAAATGGAGAATCACGTCGACAAACAATTTTGGCTGCCATGCATTAACCCTGCAGTGGAGGCAAATTGAAACCAGCTCCGGTAAGTATTGCAACTTGCAAATGAAGATTTGTTGTATCAGTAAATATTGGTGCCATTCGCAGATCAAATGCAATGAATGCTGATGGAAGAGAGGAATACCAATGTACTTGCCAAACAATATATAGATGGAGCTGAATAATTCGTGCACAACCCAAAATTAAATAAAATTCAAATATGAAACGGTTAACCTAAAAACTATGTTTTGTGCAACTAAATATGGATGCAAAGTAGGAGGGTAAAATCAACATAGAAGATTGCATAAAAAAGGAACTAAGTTAAGGAAGCAAGTAAAGTATTTATGACCCACTACATCGTTCAGCTTCTATTGTATAGAGATATGAGGGTTTGTGCACAAATTAACCAATGACAACAATCTAAAGCATGATAATCACGCCAGGGAAGAAACTTATAAGGATTAACAGTTATATTCTCGAGGAGCATGTTAACCATGCATGGAGAACATATACTCACCAGAGTTAAGACAAACACAAATTCCACGGAAGAATAGGCCCTGAAAATGTCATATAGTTTTGTGCATATATCACTACTTGATGGGTCCTCACGTGACAGCTTCACGGTAACTCTTTCAAGATTTGGTGCAGACTTGAATACCAATTTCAAAAAATCAAACTCATGATCCTCGCCTTCGAAGCCGTCAACTTCCATCTCTTTGAGGGCGGTCACGGACATAGTTTTGGTTTTCCAGTTCATGGGATCACACAAACAATTTGTCAGGCATCTTTCTTTCTGCTAAAACCAAAATCAGGAGTAACTACAAAATTAATGATCAGTGTGTGTGCGCGTGTCTATATATATATATATATATATATATAATAAAATAGAGAATTACCATTGATCTCTGTAAGACGACCTTAAGCCTCTGCATAGCACTATGAATGCAGTTCATCTCAATGAGATGAAACACGAAAGCTCCGAAAACATGCCCAGCTGTTTCAAGATGTAGCTCCAAAACAGAGAATGCATCAACGATATGCTTCTGAATAGCGCAGCTGTCCACTTTGTTGAGAAGCCTATACGATCTCTGGAAAAAGAATAATTTGTCAAGGTATATGTCACATGCATATACAATTTAGTCTGGCTAGCAACTCTAATAAATTATAAAAGAATGGAGACACACTTTGTCGGTATAGGCATGAATGTGTAATGAAGTGGGCTGTCCTTGTCTCTCAGCCGTTTGTAGCCGCAACTTATCGAGGCACCAAAGACCAAAACAAGCTTCACGTACACCAGACACCCTGCCATACAAGCACTGCCACGAGACCTTCTCCATCATTGGTGCCATGACGGAGATGTTCTTATCAATGTAAGAGATCATGGACATCGTCAGTTGCTTAAGCGACGGGGCGACAATGTCGACATTGCGCATCCATTTGTTCTTCACGACAAGCTCCTGCAGCGACGCGGAGTGGACCGTCAGGTCCATGCCTTTAGTCCAAAATTTGGTCAGCTTGATCCTGAGTACGCGCAGGCACGGGCAGCACGGGAGCAATGCATTGAGGTCGACCATGCAGCCCGTGAGGGACAGCGTCTCGAGCACGGGGAACTCGACGCCGGCCGGCACCTTAAAGAAGAAGAGCACGTCCAGCACGATCGAGGTGGCACGGTGGAAGCTTGGCAGCTCGACGTCGTACGTGTTTCGTGTTGATTCAACCGGTAGAGCGAGGACGAACTCCTCGGGCGCGAGCCGCACGGCGGCGCGCAGCAAGGAGCTGACGCGGGAGGCCCGGAGCTGCTCGGGAGGGAGGCGGAAGCCCACTTGGCGACGTGGATCTCGAGGAGGGAGACCTCGGGAGACACGCGGCCGAGCGCCGCTTCGAGCTTGTGGAACGCGACGCCGCGGAGGACGAGCCCTGGTAGGAGGAGGCCGCGCCACCGGCGGGAGAGGACGCTTGTGCGCGCGGCGGCGCGGGCGTAGCCGATGCGGGCGAGGACGAGGCGAAGCAGGTCGTCTGGGAGGGCGCTGATCCGGTCCTGCCCGGAGGAGCGCAGGCGACGCCCTGATCTCAACTTGGCTGGAGGCGGACAAATCCACTTCTCGTCTTAGTAATTCTGGGAGCGTTGATCCGTTATATTCCGTCGCACGATGTGCTAGGGCTCAATTGTTGTTTAGGGTTTGGCTTTGTTGAGGTTAATCCATCGGACGGCCAGCTCCATGTCTCTTTTATTTTTTATTTTTTTGGAGTGCTACACGTCGGCCGGCGGATCTTTTCCGCCTCACGAGCCGTCTGATTGTACGAGGCGAGCTATTCGTTTTTCTTTTGTAATTTCCTGCAACAATGCTTTTGTTGAGAAACCTCTTCTCTAACTTTCTGCAATAAGAGTCATGTTACACGTTGGTCGGCAGATCTTTTAAAAAGATCCACCGCCTCACGAGCCGTCAACTATCCGTTTTTCTTTTGTAATTTTCTGCAATAATGCTTTTGTTGCGAGTCATGTTATAAAAAAGGAAAAGGCTAGTAGTCAACCGATCTTTCCTCTCACATTCACCACATTCTACGCTTGACACACATCTTGATGGGCCAGCGCATCCCTTCTCTCCTTCATCCCTATCTCTAACGAAATGACTGCATATTTTTATATCTTCTATCCATGCGTTGAATCTCATCTGACCACAGAGCGCTCCGTACTGCAGTTCTTGCAACTGAGCACATGTTTTGAAAAGGCGAACCGCAACAAATGGGGTGATGCAGAGACCACGAAGTGCTCTCTCCGTTGCAGCCGTCGGCATTCTTGCAAGTTTTCGCAACAACAGTATTGTTGCGGGAATACATACAAGAAGCTAGAGATGTTGGGTCCTACTGCAATGGAGGTTTTTCAACAAAATTCTTGTTACAGAAAAATAGAGAAGAAGTTTTGCATCAAGGGTCATGTTGCAGAAAAATAAAGAAGAAAAAGTATTGCAATAGGGGTCTTATTGCAGTAAATTAAAGAAGAGAATATTTTGCAACAGAGGTCTTGTTGTAGAAAATTAGAGAAAAAGAGATTTTTATAGGGCTGTGCTACGCGTCGGCCGATGGATAAGTAGAAAACATCCGCCGCCTGGCTGGCCTTTGGATGGATGAGGGGATGGCCATCCGATCTGCCGATCCACGTGCGTCACCTCCCTTTTGCAACTGTTAAACATGTTGTTATGAGGCCTTTGGCCGGACACCTTATGTGTCACGTTGGAATAGCTAGGTAGATATCTGGTGTAGTGTCTCCTTCTATCTCCTGTTAAACCTCATGTAATATCTCCCGCTGGTGAGCCTCGACGCTGCCAATCCTTGTACTCCAAACTGCAATCAATATATACTCATGCAACTCCCGTGTTGGGAGTAGGAACGCTTAACCAGATTTTACATGGTATCAAAGCAACCTCTTCTGCCACATCTAGCTTTCGATCTGCCTGTGCTAAGAACCCTAGCACCTTCCACATACCTGCGCCAAAACCCTAGCATACCTTCCTTCCATCAGCCGCCATGGCTTCCTCCTCCTCTGCCATCAACTCTAGCCTCAACTACAACACCTCCGAACCACTTACGCGAACCAATTACATCCTATGGCGCGCACAGGTAAGATCACAGATCATGGGTGCTGGCCTCTATGGCTACCTAGATCAAACAATTGAAGAACCACAAAAAACCCTCACCACCAAGAACGCCGAAGGGAAGGATCAGGTTGCCTCAAACCCTGCCTACTCCCAATGGCTCATCCAAGACCAACAGATCGTCGCTTACCTCCTCAAAAATCTATCCAAAGAAGTACTTGTCCAAGTTGCTTGGCTTGAAAAATCGCATGCGATATGGACCGCGCTCGGGAACATGTTCTCGGACATGTCTCTCTCGCGCGCGAACAACATACGGGTCGCCATCACCAATGCCCAGAAGGGCTCCCAGACGGCTGCTGCATATTTTGGTCATATGCGGGCCCTCTCCGACGAGCTCGCGGCGGCGGGAAAGTTGATCGGCGAGGATGAGCTGCTCTCCTTCATCATTGTCGGGTTGGACATGGAGTACCAGCCTATCATCTCAGCCCTCGATGCACGAATAGAACCGGTCTCCGTCGACATCCTCTTCTCGATGGTGGCAAATTTCAATCAGTGGGTCGAGATGTTCCATGGTACAAACGGCGGATCCTTCAAATCATCAGCGAACTCTGCATCTCGTGGTCGCCAGGGAAACACCAAAAACTACCAAAACCAGCGGAGTGGTGAAGGTGGTGGTGGATCCCGTGGTGGTGGGGGCCAGTACGGAAGCGGCGGCGGACAGTACGGTGGTGGTGGTGGCTACCACAACGGCAGCAACAACCAGGGTGATGGCGGTGGCTACCACCCAAACAACAGTGGTGGCGGCGGCTATCCTGGCGGCGGCGGCTACCACAACGGTGGTGGTGGCGGCTATCCTGGTGGGGGTGGCGGCTACTACCAGGGTAACCCTCACGGTGGAAACAACAGGCACCCTCCGGCAACAACAATCGGGGGCGCAATTTCCAGGGCTACAAGGGATATGAAGGGAAGTGCCAGATATGTAAAAAGAAAACCACATAGCTAAAGATTGTGATTGGCGCTACGTTGATGACAATTCCCAAAAGAAAAAAGTTGTTGCCGCTGCTGATATGTCATATGGTGTAGATACAAATTGGTATATGGACATAGGTGCCACCAATCACATCACTGGCGAGCTGTACAAGCTGACGATGCATGAGAAATACCATGGCAATGACCAAATCTACACAGCTGCAAATGGTCCAGGTATGGAAATAAGTCATATTGGTAAATCTCATTGGAACCCCACACACAAATCTTGAAATCAATGACATCCTGCATGTTCCTAATGCCTCTAAGAATCTTCTATCTGTCCATCGCATTGCTCTTGATAATAATGTGTTTCTAGAGTTTCACCCTTTCTTCTTTTTGATCAAGGATCAGGTCACGAAGAGAGTTCTTCATAGAGGTGTCTGTGTGCAAGGGCTCTACTCGTTGCTTCCCAAGTATTGCAAATTCAATAAACAAGTCTATGGTGCCATCAAGCATTCTACTGAGAGGTGGCACAGTCAATTAGGTCATCCACCATTTGCTACTGTTCATCCAATTCTTAGTAGGAATAAACTCCCAGTTGATGGTGAGAGAAATTTAGAAACTATTTGTGATTCGTGCCAAAGAGCAAAAAGTCATCAACTACCATATCATGTCTCTACTAGTGTGTCTACAAAACCCTTGCAACTTATTTTTCCGATTATTGGGGTCCAGCACGCACCTCTGTCAGTAGACACTCTTATTACGTGAGCTTCATTGATGATTTTAGCAAATATACTTGGATATATCTTCTTAAAAAGCGTTCAGATGTGTTTCAAGTGTTTCACAACTTCCAAGCCCTCGTTGCACGCAAGTTTGATTGCAAAATCATTGCCATGCAATCAGACTGGGGTGGTGAATATGAAAAATTGAATTCCTTCTTTCAACAAATAGGCATATCTCACCATGTGTCATGCCCTCACGCACACCAACAAAATAGCTCTGCTGAACGTAAGCATAGGCATATTGTTGAAGTAGGATTAGATCTTCTGGCTAATGCCTGCATGCCCCTCAAATTTTGGGATGAAGCTTTTCTTACTGCCGTTCATCTTATTAACATGTGGCCAAGTCGCATTATCTCCAATGAAACTCCCACTGAACGCCTCTTGCATGTCACCCCAGATTATCACACTCTTAGAGTTTTTGGTTGTGCCTGTTGGCCCAACCTTCGGCCCTACAACTCTCCCAAACTTATGTTTCGCTCCAAACAGTGTGTCTTCCTTGGTTATAGTGCTCAGCACAAAGGTGTCAAATGCCTTGATGTATCCACTGGTCGTGTGTACATCTCTTGTGATGTCGTGTTTGACGAAACCTAGTTTCCCTTTGAAAAGATCCATCCTAACGCTGGTGCCCTTCTCAAGAAGGAAACCTTCTTCTTCCTTCTCATCTTCTTGGAGATGAGTGTGTGGGTGTTACTAATGATGATTCCATTATGACTAATTCCTCTGTGGTTCCACATGAGCTCCCTGCTACAGGAACAAAAAGTGCAGACAATGGCGAGAGAATGGTACATTTTTTACCACAAACAGTATGAAGCACCCTCCTAGAATGGCAATAGATCCACCTGAATCTTCCTCGGGATCGGCGCGGCAGCCTGCGCCTGAATCCACTCTGGGATCGCTGCAGCAGTCTGCACCCGCATCAGCCTCGGGACCGGTGGACCGCGTCGACCCTGCCTCCCCCGCTCTATGTCAACCTGTGGCTAGCACGTGTACGTCATGCCAACCTGCACCAGCGGACAACCCGACCGAGCAGGACCCACCCTCCGGGTGCTACGCACCGGCGCCGCACGTCTATACCAGGCGGCTGTCCCGTCCTGCGCCAAGCGGGACCGGCGCTCCACCCGAGCCTGATTTGCTGGGCGTCCCGAGATCTTCTGTGACGTCTCCCTCTTCAGCGCCCTCTGCCTCTGCCACAAACGATCCGGCTGTAGCGGTCGCCTCAGGATCGCTTCGCTCAGCTACGGATCTGGGTGGCTCGCCTATCCAGGAGGCTATAGCCCTCCCGGGATCTTCTGTGCAGTTGTTGCTACCTCGTACACGGCTTCAAACAGGCACGATTCATCCAGTTAATTACAAATCTAAGTATGGCTTGGTTGTGTCTGATACATCTGCAGGAGAACCCCGCACTATTCGTGAGGCGCTTGCTAATCCCAAGTGGAAACATGCCATGGAAGAGGAGTTTGGTGCCCTCCAAAAAAATCATACTTGGCATCTTGTTCCTTCCTCTCCTGGTACAGACCTCATTGATTGCAAGTGGGTGTTCCGTATTAAATGAAGGTCAGATAGTATGATTGATCGTTATAAAGCTCGCCTCATTGCAAAAGGATTCAAGCATAGGTATGGACTTGACTATGAGGACACATTTAGTCCTATTGTTTAATCTGCCACTATTCGCTTGGTTCTTTCCATTGTTGTCTCTCGTGGATGGTGTCTTCGTCATCTAAATGTGCAGAATACATTTCTTCACGGTATTCTGGAAGAGCAAGTATATATGAAACAACCTCCTGGGTTTGAAGATCCGAACAGGCCCTTCCATGTCTGCAGACTTGATAAGTCACTTTATGGTCTAAAACAGGCTCCACGAGCATGGTACTCTCGCTTGAGCTCCAAACTGCAAACTCTTGGTTTTGTTCCTTCTAAGTTTGACACTTCTCTATTTATTTATCAACGTTCCCACACAACTATGTTGATGATATTATTGTCACTAGTTCATCCAATGCGGCAGTCATAGCTCTCTTGAAAGATTTACAGTCAGATTTTTGCTCTAAAAGATCTAGGTGACTTGCACTTCTTTCTTGGCATTGAGGTCAAGAGAAACCAGGAAGGTGGTCTTCATCTTTCTTAGGAAAAATATGCCACTGATCTTTTGAGTAAGGCGGGATTGCAGGGCCGTAAACCATCAACAACACCACTCACTAGTTCATAAAAACTATCTCTTGCAGAGGGCGTACCGTTGAGTCAAGAGGATGGTACCAAATATAGGAGTTTGGTAGGAGCACTTCAGTACTTGACACTCACCAGGCCTGATATTTCATTCGCAATTAATAAAGTGTGTCAGTATCTTCATGCACCTACTTCTACTCATTGGACCACTGCTAAGCGCATACTGAGATATGTAAAGAACACATTAAGCATTGGGTTAACATTCACCAAGTCAACCTCTACACTTGTTAGTGCCTTTTCTGATTCTGATTAGGCAGGTTGCTTGGATGACAGATGGTCTACAGGTGGCTTTGCAGTTTTCTTTGGACCAAACTTAATCTCCTGGTGTGCAAAGAAACTTGCCATAGTATCAAGATCAAGTACTAAGGCAGAATACAAAGCACTAGCTAATGCTACTGCCGAAATTATATGAGTTAAGTCTTTACTGAAAGAACTTGGAATATTTCACAAACAAACTCCATGTCTTTGGTGTGATAATATTAGTGCCACTTATCTCTCTGCAAAACCCTGTTTTTCATGCAAGAACGAAACATATTGATATTGACTACCATTTTGTTAGAGAGAGGGTTGCTAGCAAAGAACTGCAGATTCGGTTCATTCCTTCAAAGGATCAAGGTGCTGATGGGTTTACAAAGGCATTACCAACGGGACCATTCGAAGAGTTTAAGCGTAATCTAAACTTGAGATGTTCATATTAAGGGAGGATGTTAAACATGTTGTTATGATGCCTTTGGCCGGACACCTTATGTGTCACGTTGGAATAGCTAGGTAGATATCTGGTGTAGTATATATCTCCTTCTATCTCCTGTTAAACCTCCTATAATATCTCCTGTTGGTTAGTCTCAACGCTGCCAATCCTTGTACTCCAAGCTACATCAATATATACTCATGCGGCTCCCCTGTTGGGAGTAGGAATGCTTAACCAGATTTTACAGCAACAAGAGCAGCGTTGCGGAAAATGGCCCTACAACAGGATGCTTGCTGCAAAACGTCTGAGGTGTTATTTAGTTTTCTGAAACACATTTTTTGTTTTTGCAACAAAGATCTTGTTGCAGAATTTTTCTACAAGGTCTTGTTGTGGAAATTTTGTAGAAGTTTTTCACAGGAAATATCTTGTTGTAGAATTTTTCCGCAACAGAAGCCTAATTGTAGAAATTTTGCAAAGTTCTTTTCACAACCGAAGCTTGTGAAAGAGACAAAAATCTCTATGTTCGCCGTGAGGATCGTCTTCTCCGGCAACAATATGGCCCACCACCGCCTCGGTTGCATCGCCTCTGTCCACTCCACTACTTCGTCGTGGCCAGGTCCGACGACCAACAAGCGCCAATTGCGATGACAGCTTCCCGGTGTTGCAGCGACAGCAGCTTGCGGTGGCAGCGAGCGGCGCTCTGGCCCACATCACCGGCACCTTGCAGCAATGGGCATGGACCTTCCCAGCACCCGGTGTCGAGTGGTGCCCTGGCCCGCATCACCGGCGCCCTCCAAACACCACTCATCCTAATAGAGGAAAAAGGGACGAGGGTGAAACACATGAGGAAGGGGGCGGGTTTTCCAAGATATTTCTAGAGCAGGATGGGCGCACGTGCGAAGCGTGGCAACCAAAGGAAGCAATCTATGCGAGCGACCAAAATCCGTCTGTTGATTTGTATCGTTGCCCTTCTGTGAAAAAAGGCCGCGCTATGCGTCGGCCGGCGGATAAGTAGAAAACACCCACTGCCCGGTTGGTCGTTGGATGGACGCAAGGATGGTCCAATCTGCCCACCCACTGACCCACGTGTGTCACCTCCCTTTTGCAACAAGAGCAGTGTTGCGGAAAATGGCCCTACAACAGGATGCTTGTTGCAAATAGTCTGAGCTGTTATTTAGTTTTCCGAAACATAGTCCTTTTTTTGCAACATAGATCTTGTTGTGGAAATTTTGTAGAAACTTTTCGCAGGAAAAATCTAGTTGCAAAATTTTTCCGCAACACAGGCCTTGTTGCAGAAATTTTACAAAGTTCATTTAACAATAGAAGCTTATTACAGAGACAAAAATCCCTGCTCGTGTTATGTTCTCCATCAGGCTCGTCTTCTCCAGCGACAATACATCCCTCCATCGCCTCGGCTGCGTCGGCTCCGTCCATTCCACCACTTAACCGTGGCCAGGCCCGACGAGCGACATGTGCCAACGGCGACGATAGCTTCCCGGTGTTGCAGAGACAATAGCTTGCGGCGGCGGCGAGTGTCGCTCTGGCCCACATTATCGGCACCTTGCAACAACGGGCATGGATCTACCCAGCACCCGGTGGCGAGCGGTGCCCTGACCTGCATCAACAGCGCCTTCCAAACACCAGTCATCCTAATCGAGGAAAAAGGGACGAGGGTGAAACACACGAGGAAGGGGATGGTTCGTCCAAGATATTTCTAGAATAGGATGGGCGCACGTCGTGTGGCAACCAAAGGAAGCGATCGATGCTAGCGACCAAAATCTACCAGCTGATTTGTAACGTTTCCCTTTCTACTTTCAGAAAGAGAAGAATTGCATTGTTCTCCTTTTTATAAACAGAAGTACAACTACTCAAACAGACCCGTAACACTTACATTCAACCGGTTGAAACCATGCACAAGTCGGCCTCCTTCACCAGTTGACACATGTCCTAGTAGACCCTACAGACCACTTTCCCTTATCTCCTATTATCTGAAAGCGTCCTCGTCTCATCGTCTCCAACTAAATTGATCCCCCTTCTCCCCGGCACCTTGCACAACACCCACATTCATGTGTCGTCCATCGAGTTGCTGCTCTTGAGAGAGACCCTCTCTCCCTGCCTATTCCGCTACCCTACCCATCGGATCTCGTCATGCCTTCTGCGATGGTGATGGAGGCATTGCTTTGTTTTTGACATGTTGCAAGATTCGACCACCACCAAGACTGCTTGCTCCAATGGGGAGCGTTGATGTCCCTGCAGGTCATTGTCGTCGTAGGTGTTTGATTGTAACATGCAAGGTGTTGTGTACTGTGAAGGGCAGCAAACACAACATCACCACTGCTCTAGGTCCTCGTAGTTTGTGAGCAACGAGCCACTTGCAATGTCATTGGTGTTTCGAGCAAAGGACCTATTGGTGGTGTCGCGAGCTCTCCGGGTTACAACATCGTCGGTTATTGTGACTGCAACACACATCTGTGTTGAATGACAATGAGTGCAATTGTGGCGATGTGCAAATCTCCGAGCGCAACTTGACCCATATTGGCAATCTACGAGTTAAACATGACTCATGTTGAAAATCTCGTCAGCTGGATCAGGTTGGGCATAACATGACCCATATTGCAAACCACGTCAGCTCGATTGACACCTATCTTTCGGTGGATCAAATGGCTTGCAATCAACCGATGGACATGTAGGCTAAGATGATGTCTAAGATGCACACTGCGGGATGAATACAACTACAAAAATTCAGAGGATGAAAGTAAACATTTCTTGCTGTATATGATGGGTGATTTCCAACAGGAGATGGTAACTAATTCCTATTGTTAGATTTAGTGCCAATCCGTCATGTTTTGTTTCTTATGCATTTAGGCATTAGCTACTTTCCTAAGCATTAATGACAAGTACATTCACATTGGTCTTTATTATACACTGGCAAGTGCAAGTGATGAACGTGTGTAGGACGTGGAGAGAGTGGTGCAACCAACTCAAGACTTGGTGTTTGCTAGTGAAAACAGAGTGATGGCTAAATCGAATTATACACCAAACTGAAGCCAAATAAACTAGTGAATATAAAGTGATGGCTAAATTGAAGCCACTTACATTATTGTGGAAAATAACTTATTCAATATTTTAAAAGTGTTCACCACACATTTAGCAAATGTTCATGCTGTGTAAAAAATTTGCTCTAGTTTCTGGAAGATAGGAATAGTGGGCACATCTCAAGTTAAGATAGTGAGCTAACCAGAGAGCTCATATATTAAAGCGAAGAGCTATGAAGCTTAAGGGAATATTCTTTGTTGATCAATCCACTTTTGGAGAAGAACCACAAGACGTCAAATGAAATGAATTGTTCCAAAATATCAAAATGCGATGAAACAGTGAAAAGCAATAGAAACCACAGACCTAACAGAAAAACTTGGGGCACCTAACTGACATAGGTCAAGCACAGTAACTTTGAAAATTGAACATGGTGTGAGGCTTTCAGCACAATAACTTCGACGCTTTGACAACTGAAGATAGACTGAGCACAACAACTTTGACGTTTGGATAATTGTAATACTCTTGGTATATAGCTGCAGTGCACTGCCCCAACAACACCCAGTTTTATCTTCAAAGTAGGAACCAGGCTAGAGTTCAATACTCCGAGCCTATAGCTGCATTGAAGTCTGTCTGAGTTATGACAAAGAAATATCCTCCAACTGTCTCACATATATGGAGTTCGTGAAAACGCTGAATGATTTTCTTGTTTGTGCCCATCATGAATTCACAAATGGAGAATCATGCCGAGAAACAATGTTGGCTGCCGTGCGTTAATCCTGCAAGTGGATCCAAATTGAAACCATCTCCGGTCAGTATTGCATCGTGCAAATGTAGAGTCATTGTATGAGTAAATATCGTTGCCATTCGTGCTGATGAAAGAGAGAAATAACAAAGTACCCCCCAACCAAAATGTTAATCATGCATGCAGAACATATACTCACCAGGATTCAAATGAGGAATATCTAATGCAATAAATATTATATCTGGAGCTGAATAATTTGTGCCCAACCCAAAATAAAATAAAATTCAAATGAGACTGTTAATTACCTAGAAACTATATTTTTGCAACTGAATATAGATGCAAAGTAGGGGGATAAAATCAACAGAGTGAATTGCATAAAGGGGAACTAAGTTAAGGAAGCCCATAAAAGTATTTATCGCCCACTACATTGTTCCGCTTCTATTCTATTTTATAAAGATATTAGGGTTTGTGCACAAATTAGCATGAAACCTGACAAGAGCTAGTATTGCGGTTTATATGCATATATATGACAACAATCTAAATCATGATAATCATGTCATCGGAGAAACTTACAAGGGTTAGATAGTTACTCTTGAGGAGCATGTTAATCACATGGACATATACTCACCAGAGCAAAGATAAACACAACATTCCACGGAAGAATATGCCATGAAAATGTCGTATAGTTTTACGCATATGTCACTACTTGATGAGCCCTCATGTGACAGCTTCACAGTAACTCTTTCAAGAATTGGCGCAGACTTGAATACCAACTTCAAGAAATCAAACTCATGATCATCGCCTTCAAAGCCGTCGATTTCCATTTCTTCAAGAGCAGTCAAGGAGATAGTTTTGGTTGTCCAGTTCAGGGGATCACATCGACAATTAGCCATGCACGTTTCATTCTCCTAAATGGAAAAACTGAGAATAACTACACGATTGATTATCAGATGTATACAGTATACAGTAAAACAGGGAATTACCTTTGGTCTCTATAGGACGACCTTAAGCATGTGTATAGCACTGCCAATCCGGTCCATCCCAAGGAGATGAAACACAAATGCCCCGAAAACGTGCCCAACTGTTTCAAGCTGTAGCTCCAAAACAGAGAATACAGCAATCATATGCTTTTGAATCTCCTGCTTACAGTTGTCCTCATCAACAAGCAAAATATACGATTTCTGAAAAAAACAATTTGTCAGGGTACATATCATATATAATAACTCTCTCCAGCAACTTCAGTAAATTGAGAAGGAAAAGAGGCACACATTGTTGGTGTAGGCATGAATGTGCAGCGAAGTGGGATGTCCCTGTCTCTCCGCCGTCTCTAGCCGCAACTTATCAAGGCACCAAGGACCAAAACAAGTTTTCCCAAGCACCCTAGCGTACCTGCACTGCCAGGACACCTTCTCCATCATTGGTGCCATGATGGAGACGTCCTGCAAAATGTAATTGGTTGTGGACATCGTCACTTGCTTAAGCAAGGGGGCAACAATGTCGACACTGCGGATCCATGCATTCTCCACGACAAGCTCCTGTAGCGACGCCAAGTGGATCTTCAGCTCGGTGCCATGAGACCAATGTGCGGTCAGCTTGAGCCTGAGCACGCGCACGCGTGGGCAGCGTGGGAGCAAACCTTTGATGTCGATCATGCAGACCGAGAGAGACAGCGTCTCGAGCACGGGGAACTCGACACCGGCCGGCACCCTGAAGAAGAAGAGCGCGTTCAGCACAATCGAGATGGCACGGTGGAAACATGGCAGTTCAACGTGGTGGGTATATAGTGTTGATTCACAAGGGAGAGCGAGGACGAAATCCTCTGGCGCGAGACGCGCGGCTGCGCGCAGGAGCGAGCTGACGCGCGAGGCCCGGCGCTGCTCAGGAGGGAGGCAGCAGGCCCACTTGGCGACGTGGATCTCGAGGAGGGAGACAGCGGGAGATAAGCGGCCGAGCGCGGCTTCCAGGTTGTGGAACGCGACGCCGCGGAAGACGAGCCCTGGCAGGAGGAGGCCGCGCCACCGGCGGGAGAGCACGCTGGTGCGCGTGGCGGCGCGGACGCAGCCGAGGCGGGCGAGGACGAGGCGGAGCAGGTCGTCGGAGAGGGCGCTGATGCGGTCCTTTCTCTGCTGCCTGGAGGAACGCAGGCGACGCCCTGATCTCCATCGTGGGAGCACGCGAGAACGTACCAATGGATCAATGCAGCGGCGGACGAACTTGATTCCAGCCGATCAATGGATCCGCTAGGGCTCACTTGTGGTCCGCGATAACAATGTACGTATCACCTGTACTATTAGATCAGCCAAATACTATAGCTACGCGAGTTTTTTTTCCCTTGTTTTGTTTTATCGGGTTTTCACCGTTTTGCATCAGTTATGTTTGGTTTTCTCAGGTTTTCTTTTTTGTTTTTTTCCTTCGGTTTTCTTTGTTTCATTCTCAGTTTTCTTGTGTGTGTTTTTTTGTTACAACACATGCCTAAATTTTTCATACACATTGTACACTTTTCTATAAGTTAGAAACATTTTTTATACACGTTAAACATTTTTTAAACACATGATCAACATTTATTTTCAATATAACTTTTGATGTCTACCTTTTTTCATACAATTGTACATTTTTTTGTATACATCTAAAACATCTTTTTACATATGTTTAGCATTTTCCAAATACATGATAAACATTTTCCCGAACACATGCTTTTGAGTCCTAGGTATATTGGACCTTTTCGGATCTTGGGCCGAAAGGGGACAGTTGCCTACAAATTGGAATTACCGGCAGAATTATCCCAAGTCCAAAATGTATTCCAGGTCCTACAACTGAGGAAATGTGACTGGCGGAAGAGCCATTGCCGCATAAGGAAATTGAACTTCAATCCGACTTGATTTATATTGAACAACCATAAAAGAAACTTTATTATGAACAAAAATAAACTAGATAAGTAGAACTAGTTATATATAACTAGATGAACATGCAAGACAAACATCAAAAAGAGAGCGGATTAACCCAGGGTTGTGCTCTCATGGTAGTCGTAATACCCTACTCGTACTCGTGTTGTATTGCGATGTTGTGTACAGAGTACAAGGTACAATCGAGGGGTTCTCAGAGTGATCTAATATGTGATCACATATGCCTATTGACTAGTTTGGCCCTAGCTTATAAAGGATGTCGGAGGCCCGGGGTTACAAAAGTTCTAGTCGGCTTATACGTTTTGATGTCTACCTTTTTCCATACAAGACGTACATTTTGTGAATGCATCTAAAACATTTTTATACTATATGTTTAGCTTTTCCCCAATACATGATAAAGTTTTGTCCAAATACATGCTTTTGAGTCCTAGGCGTATTGGACCTTTTCGGATTTTGGATCGGAAGGGGCAGTTGCTGAAGAATTGGAATTGCCAGTAGAATTATCCTAGTTTCATTGTATATTCCTTGTCTCACATCTCAGGAAATGTTTGAGACCGCCGGAAGAGCCATTGCCACATAAGGAAATATAACTTCAATCAAAACTTGACTTATATTGAACAACCATAAAAAATCTTAGCAGAGAACTGGAAAAGGCCAAAGAACAGAGCTATAAGGTAGTGCATAAGTAAAGATTGGCCCGCACTTCTATGTCATGACAAGGCCGTCACGGTACCAAGTAGATTTGGTTATTTGCCAATTTTGTAATTTTTGTATGGGATGTATCATTTTATTGACCATCCTATGATTTTCTAATCAGAAAATGGATTTTTCCTGCAGGAATTCGTTTGTTCCTCAAGAAATCTCTCTCATGCCATATTCGTCCGTGAACCAGGGCTAATAGTTCGTGTGATTTTAGGTCGGAAGGGGCTCTCCAAGAATAAGAAGGGCTGAGATGCGGAAGCAGGGGGAGCCATTCTTCTACTCGTGGGTGTTACAACTGAACCGGCCAGGGTCTTATTAAAAGTATCTTAGACCTTCCTCTAAATGTCAAAACTTTCTTATTAAAAATCTTTGCATTTAAGTTTGAAATATTTATGTTGCATCAGTGCACACTATTCTTTTTTGTATAACATGACCCTTTTTTTTATAGACCATCAAAGTTCAAATATTTACTGAACTTTGTACTGCTTATTGTTCATTTGTATAGCTTATGAGAAGGTACAGATTCTATTTAGCATTCATGTTTACCATTGGTTATAGGTTAAACTCAACAAAGATAGCATATTCACATGTTTGCAAACCACTTTTGCTGTATATATAAGTGCCATCAATGATCAACCTAGAACCGCGGACGTGAGTAAGCTAGATAAGTGCGCACATGAATGCATAGGAGGCATGCGAATGGCACGCCCCAGCCACTAGTCACCGTTAAGACCTGGCATACCGACGCCCTAAGGGAGCTGGAGTGGCCGAGCGGCAGAGACAAGCTACGATTTCTCGATCCACCCTCCCGGGAATAAGACGATTGACAAGTTCGACACCAAGCTCCAATGGAGTGGAGATCAAGGCATAGCCTGCGTTCCTCCTAGCAGCAGAGAGAGGACTGCATAAGCGCCCTCCTTGATGACCTTCTCATGCTCGTTCTAGCCGGCCTACTTTGTGCCGCTCCGGCCGCGTGCACCGGTGTCCTCTCCCAGCGGTGGCACCGCCTCTGGATCCGGCTCCACCATATCGCCTTCCGCAACGTCACGTTCCATTCTCTCTAAGCAGCGCTCGGCTGCATCGGTTCTCCTCCAGTTTCCCTCCTCAAAATCCGCATCACGCAGAGGCAGATCCGAGAAGATTGCTGACGCAACGCCGCTATGGTATCGCACCTGAGAAGTTTGTCTTCCACCTCCGGTGCATTATAACCATTGTCGGACTGCCATGCTTCTACGCGCCACCTCAATCATGTTGGACTCGCGCTTCTTATTCCTCAGGGTGCCGACCGGAGTCGAGTTCCCCGTACTCCAGACGCTGTCCCTCTCGGGCTGCCTCGTCAACCTTGATACCTTGCCCTCCCGCTGCGTCGTCAACCTTGATACCTTGCTCTCCTGATGCCCGCGCCTTAATCACCAACACTTCGCAGCTCAAATGGTAAAGAACACTTACTCTCTACCATGCGGTTCGAGATTGATTCTCCATAGAGCATCATTTTTTTTGTTATTTTAGCAGGGTCTCACTATGACGCCACCGAATTGGATAGAGCGTCATTTTTTGGGATTATAGAAGCGTCTCGCTATGACGCAACCGAATGGACCGACCCATTAAGATTGCGCCCTACGTGAAAGCTCGTCTGTTTGACACTCCCGAGCACCAGCCAGATCTCTCGTCGATGTGGTATACCTTTAAATATCTTTACAAGATTTTAAAGGTACTAAAATATATAAATGTGAACACATAAGAAACATAAATTAATCTAGAGGCAATGTGATTTTGGAATTATTTCCCGTATGAAGAAACGTATAAAACAAACTCCACTGTAAAATATTGGCTTAACTTAATGCATGTGTATTTGTAATTAAGACATTAGAATTGTATATTGCATACAATATATCGATTTCGGAACACTATATGTTGTCATTTGTGCTAATATAAATATAAACTAATTACAACTAGTAGCTGATAAAAAGTAAACTTGTTTACTATAAATCCAAAGCTGGCATTTTTGTGTTGATTAGGGATGGCCATTTGCTGCCCTGTGATACATGGACATCACCAGTCTAAAAATCATGGAAAGTCGAGGCTGCCAGAAACTCAAAAATTTCCACGTGCGATTAATTGAAACCAAAAAGGTCTTGAGAAACCCTAGAACAAACATTACCCACTCGGGACAAAGATTTACTCAGCTTTTCTGTTGGCAGTGGCAACCACATGCTTCTCATGCTTGAACGTCAGATCGGTTTTCCGCCTCCGATGACCTCTCCTTCAACCTATTTTTTTCTGATCTGGTCGAGCTCGGTAAGATTTTTGTTGATCTCCTCATGATTTTTATTTTGGACAGAACTTCAACTACAACCAATAGGCGACTTACATGGCAAGAGGCTGCTGATTTCGCTCCATATGAATTCTCTCGTTCATGTGTTTAAAATGGGCCTTGCATTACACATCATGTACCATTGAAGCCTCAAAGGCAAAAAAAAAATGTATAGGGGAGACAAGATTTAGGTAAATAAAAACTTGTTTTTTTTATATATAGCATAACCAAAATTTCATATCCATATTTTTCAAAATCAAGTAAAATATAGAGATAACACATACTTCGTTGCATACTTAAACATCATTTGCAAATTAAACATTAAACATAAATATATTAAACGCTACTATGATCATAATTAAACATCCCTTCTATGCATCGAGAAAAACTAGCTACATTTTGATTAAAAGTAGGTGTCGGAGGGGCCTCTCCTGGGTGTCAAACATTTCCTCATCCTCGTCGGAGAGCTCGGTGAGCTCCTCCAACATTTTCTCACACTCGGGGGTTAAGGCTGGCAAGCTCGCGGTGCTCATGCTCCATGGAATCGAGGAACAAGCGGTTATAGAATGGCCCCAAGCGGCACAAATGTGCCATGGTCACCTAGCTGAAGCTCAAAAATGGTGGCGGGGAGCTCAGAGGATGGCGGCGCCGAGGCTAAGGACGGGCAACGAGGAGTTGTGGGATGATCGGAATGATACAACACAAAAGGCGAGAGAACCCTTTTAGCTCCATTGAAAAAACCACATTCAAGTTATCTATCTTATAAAACATATAATCTTCAGGGAAGAGTGCATATATTAAAAACATTTTTTCGAAACAAAGTCCAGTAATCATAGCTAATGTTTAGAGATGGAACAATATCATCATTATTTTCTGTCTATTGCCACTCATTCGGCGCATGCTGCACCCGTCCCCGAGATCCTGGTGGACACATTCCGAGATTGTGGCATACTGGCATGCCCATCTCCAACATGGTACATGCATCACCCAAGGAAGTTCGACAACTACACCCTCTCCTATAGAACATTCGATCTTTGTGGATGGAGCATTTGACTATTCTTATATACTTCACACGAGTTTGGTGTGGTGGAATATTCAGTACTCATAATTTGATATTTAATGGCGTGTGTGATGGGACTTAAACTTGCATCTCATGTTTCTTGGGTACACGACACTAAATTTCATATATTTGCTCATTATAATGTGGCATGTCGATGTCTATTTTTTCACACACACAGACACACAGAGAGAGAGAGAGAGAGAGAATGTGGGTGTGCGGGCCAGTGGGTATCGGGCCTACATGTGAAGTGGCCCGGCCAAGATAGATATGGTCGTCAACTTGTTCGGCCCGCTGCGGCATCAAAGTCCCCACCACTTCAGTGAGTGTGGCCCAGCCCAAGTGAAGTGGGTCATCAAGATTGACTCCAGTAATGCAAGTTTTTGAAAAAAGGGAAATGAAATGGTCATGCAATGCTTTCATTTTCTCAAAATTGGAAACTCTCCACCCCTCGAACTAGACTTAATTTGAAGAGTCCAATTTGGCTGGTAGCTACTCATTCATCCATTCATTCATTCGAGTAGTTGTACTACTCTTTTACTTTCTCCATGCGCTAGTAAATCCATGATTATTACTCATAAGGGATGCGCGTGAAACCATATTCATTAAATCCGCATCCCATATATATCCTAAATAAATCTTGTGCAATCCTTTGAGCCTAAGTAATAATAATTTTAGAAACAAAGATAAGGATATGCCAGTAGTATGTGTGTTGAGTGTTAATTTGGAGGATCCAAATCGGGTAGCTACTCATTCATTCTGCTCTTTAATTTGTGCATGGCACCTCCTAATTAGATCTTGTGCAATCCCTTGGATGCTAAGTAATAATAATTCTAGATAGTCCAAAGATAGAGATAGGATGCGCCAATATGTCATGACAATGTATACACAAATACTTCTACAAAGAAAATGAATGTATCCGCACCTAGAAAATGCATTGAATACTTCATATCTCTACCTAATAATAAAGTAAATTGGGTTTCCGCCGTCCGTCCTGCACTTTTGCAGAAAACCCCCTGCATTTTTCGTGAATTAACCCGCAATACACACTTAAGTCATAACTGAACCGTTATTTTACAATTTTACGGAAACACTCCTGACGTATTAGATAATTCACCCACCGATCATATATAAGTCAAACAAATGTTTTTCTAAATTATTCATATCTTTTAAGCCGTAACTCCGATTTTAACATGTTATATATGAAAATTGATTAGAAAAATGTGTAGAATCTGAATATGATGTTATTTTGTTTGTTAAATATTTTTTAAATATTATTTTGGAATATATTTAAGTCAAATAAATATTTTTCTTAATTATCCATATCTATTAAACCGTAACTCCGATTTTAACATGTTATATATGAAATTTGAATAGAAAAATATATAGAATTTGAATATGATGTTATTTTTACCTATTAAATATTTTAAAATATTATTTTAAAAGCAAGCTTGTAACCTATAGGGCACGTCCGTTTTTCTTTCGTACCACAACGATCTGGATTGCAATAAACAACCACTAAAATCATAAAGAGACAAAAGAAAACATTGATAACCACACATGAGCACCTCTGAAAAAACTGGCAGGGGAAAAACAACATTCAAACACACTTTGGTTTGTGTGAACACTGAGGCCACTGAGGGTGAAAAGGTGGATAAGCGGCAACATAAAAATGATGTCTCGCTAAAATAAAGTGTATGAACATATTATGGTTATTAGGTTAAGAGTGTGTGTTATTTTTTTCTCCCGTTGCAACGCACGGCTCTTTTGCTAGTCCTACCAAAGCAAAGACGCTGGGGCCACTTTCCAGTCAGACATGACGGACTGCGCCACACCACCCCCGGTCGGTGCGCCCCCAGCCCGAGCCGCCCCGCGCACTCTCGCCTATTTACGCCGTCGCCACCGCCCACCGGCTTCCATCCACCACCACATCCCACCACAACCAACGACATCGTTGCCGCCTCGCCGGGCAACCAACACCAGCCTAGCAACTAGCAAGATGGGTTCGCTGTACGAGGTGGAGGTGACCGTGGGCTCTGCTCCACCGCCCTACGGCGCCGCACCGCCGAAACAGGGAGCAGGTGCGTACGGCTCCTCTGCTCCGGCTTACGGCGCCGCGCAGCCAGCTCCGACGGCGGGGTACGGCACGACGGGGGTGGCCCTGGACCAGAGCGGCGGGAAGAAGAAGAAGGGGATGGGCATGGCTGGCGGGCTGGCGGTGGGCGCGGCGGCGGGCGTGCTTGGCGGGCTGGCCCTGGCGGGCGGGGCGAGCTACGTGGAGCACAAGATCGAGGACCGCGTGACGGAGCGCGTGGAGGAGGACATCTACGGCGGCGACTACTAGGCGCATGGATGGTTCCCGTAGCATGAATCTTTGTGTTTTGGGTGCATGATGTTGAGGGTGAGGGTGATCGATCGGATCGGACCGGAGGGTTGACAGACAAGAAGAGATGTTATTTTCTTGTGCTGTCTGTGCGTATCATGAAGATGAAATTAAGATTGTTGATTGCATAAATTTAGCTAATCTCCATCCATGCATGCATGCATGTGGATGAGAATCGGGTTTTGTTCTTGTCTGCATTTGTGTAATTTGCAATGTCGGCTTCCACCACGAGTCTATGGTTTGTTGTTTGTTTCTTCTTTGCGTTCCACTTCCATGGGAGCAAGTTGATGACGACCGAGGAGAGTGGCGCGACAAGGTGAGACTTTTTCTTAGGTGACCGTGCCTCCTAACGGAATTATTTTTTTGGAAATGAATGTATGTAGAACTCAAATACGTCTAGATATACATCCATTTCTTTGACAAATATGTCTGGACCGAGTGAATATGTGCAAACTCCTTTTTACCGGAGCTGGGATGTACGGGCATAGCATCCATCGTTCAGCTGCTTTGTGATCTGACTCTAAGTGGGACCGATTCATATGTATACCCACGTATTGTGGCAGCTAATAATTTGTATATGGTCAAATCAATGTCACATCAATAGGCCCGATGACAGGAAAGGCAGTACTATTTGCAGTGGATTGTACGCATGCATGCGGCATCTCTCCTCCCTCTCAAACAAATTCATGCATTTTATTTTTATTTACATTTTTAAATGGCCAATATTTTTTACAGTAATGTTCTATTATTAAAAAAAATTATATATTCAAATTCCTGAACATAAGATCTTTAGAATAAGACCAATCTTGAATATATTTAAACTAGTTTAATTTTTACTATTTCAATCATATCAAAATACCAATTTCACTCATTTCAAATTACATTTTTTGAAAAAATGAAATCAGTTACTAAAATGATTGAAACCACTTTTCTGAATATAGTTTTATTTGTGAGTTTCATATTTCAGCTTCTGAAACTGTGTCTTCAATGGGGTGACTGTAATGTGTTTTCCTGAAACTAGTGAAATCTATCTTTTGTAATGAGTGTAATCAGTTTTTTGAAAGAAGTGAAACATTGTATTTCAATTGAGCGACTGTAATGTATTTCTGAAATGAGTGAAATAAGTTATTTGAAAAAAGTGAAATATATCTTTTTGGTGTCAAACGACTATTTCAATGTTTGAAACAGATATCTCTGCCAAGTGAAATGCATTTCAATACTTTTTTGGTAAATACGAAGTGAAATTAGTTTTTGAGATATATTTTGTAATGAGTGAAATCAGTTTTCCAAATCGGTGAATTGTGATTTTTCAATTTTTTGTAATACTTATTTTGGAACTAGTGAAATTATATTCTTTGAGATGAGTGAAACAATTTGGAAATATTAGGGTTTTTTAAACAAGTAAAGTTTATTGTTGAAACAAGTGAAATCTAACGACTTTTTCAATGTTCGAAACAGATATCTTTGTTGAGTGAAATGCATTTCAATACTTTTTGGGTAAAAAAACTTAGTCGAGATTACATGAAGCCACCCAATAACCCTACTAAACACACAGGGACATGGCAACTATCATGGAAACTTTGAGGAGAAGCCCAAGAAGACTGTACACTCGGTGTCGCTGCAGGAGCTTGTCCTGTATAACCAGGCATCATGGATACAGCACGTCCACATTCTTGCCCCACCGCTTAAGCAACTGACCATATCCTTAATGGCCTCGAACTCGGAGGTCACCATCTCTGTTTCGGCACCAATGGTGGAGAAGGTCTCCTGGTATTGCCGATATACCGGCGGGTATGTTGCCTTTGGTCATTGGCGGCTCAAGCAGCTGAGGCTGCGGACGGCAGAGAGACAACAAGGACAAACCCCTTCACTCCACATCCATGCGCGCCTTCTCCAGCTCAATTTAATGCAAGCTACAACTAAAGTAATTTTTTTGAATGTTATATATCCTGCCAAATTGTTTTTTCAGCGTTCCCGTAATTTACAAGGAGGAGCAGTCAAGTTTAAGCGGGAGATAGAGAAGCATATGGTTGTTGCCTTCTTTGTTTTGGAGTTACATCTCAAAACAAGCGGGCATGTTTATGGAGCATTGGTTTTTCATCTCTTTGGGATGGACCGAATTCGTAATGATGTGCAGAGGCTTAAAATCTTCCTACAGAGATCAACGGTAATTCTTTGCTCTGATTATATATCTCGCTTATGCATTATAATAAGTATTTCACATATAGACTATGGTTTTAGGGGGAAGATCGATGCCCACATATTGTCCTTGTGAGCCCACTAACCGGAGATCTCAGACTATCTTCTTGACTGCTCTCGAAGAAGTGGAGATTTATGGATTCAAAGGACGCGAACACGAGATTAATTTCTTAAAACTGATATTTGAATGTGCCCCAATGCTTACAAGAATGATTGTGAAGCTGACACATGAGGCCTCTGCATCTGCAAGTACAATGGATGCACAAAAATATACAACATCTTCGGGGCCTATCCTTCTGTGGAATCATGTGTTTTATAATATTAACCCCGATGAGTATATGTTCTAGATAAAGACATGCCATTAATTTAAAAGGCATGATTGGGCATATGTATCTCAATTATTACCGCTGTATTTGTGTCTGCGCCCGCTAGTTTCTTGTCATAATGGAAGCTGAATGATCGAATTGGGCGATACAAAATTGAACCTTCTTATACAGGCTTCCTTAGCTTAGTTGCCCTTTCATTTGTGCAATATCTTGATTGTGCCCTTCTGTTTAGCATATAGTATATCCATTGGAAAAAGACACTTTGTAAATTACCTACGGTTAGATATGTCGTCTGAAATTCATTAGCCTGTGGGATTGGGCGTTTGCCACAAAGTTATTTAGTTCAAGTGTTATTTTCCAGTGACCACAGTGTTTACAAATATGGCGACTACTTTAGCATGTTACGATACTGTAGCAGCTGCTTGCCTTCTTCGCAGGGTTCATGCATGCCAACCAAGATTGTCCATGGACATGATTCTCATCCTCTAGTTTGTTGATTCATGATGTGCGTCGACATGACAACCAACTCGTTATGATTTGATTCGGTTTCAAGAATTTGTCTAGTTTGGTGCAAGCATTCAACAGAGCGATTGTTTTAGCAGTTAACTGCAGCTTTTTCGATAAATGGTAGATTTTTATTGACTCAAAATGAAGCATCAAGAGGATATAAGCACATTGAGTACACACCCAGCCTCTGCACACTTAGGAGCAGAAAGCCAACACTAACGCGCACACACAGAAAATAGGCCGGTAAAGCGCAAAGTCATACAAGACTAAAGCTAGCCTAAGCAAGCAAAAAACCACGAAGCGATCAACAAACTACAACAAAGACCATATCTGCACAACCCATCTTTGACACCACAAGGACAGTGAGGTACTGCAACAATAACGCCTATATGAAGAGAACGACGCTCAAGCGCCACCGTCATCGGATCCAGCCACCAAGCCAAATCTAGGTTTTCGCCCTGAATAACATACCCAAGCGTATCCAAGCAATGCCTTCAACAAAGTAACAATGGAAAACATCACCGTTGCCAGGTATAACCAACTCAGGTCTACAGTTGTAGGCTAGTTATATTCAATTGTCTTTTATCGAAAAGTCAGAAGTTATATTCATTAGCTATGTCAGTCATGATCTGGGGGCTATTTTTGCGTCTTTGCTATGGAAGAAAGGAAAGGGAAAACATATGCTGATCAGAAATTAATGGATCGGCAACTCAGCTTCTTCCTCTTCCACAACGTCAATGGCGGCTGCACTGTTCTCGCTCCTCCCATTCCGGCCTCTACAGACACAACCCTCCTCCACTTCTCAGTCAGTCGCAGGCCTCAACCAGCTCTAAGAGGTCCTCCACCAGGTGTACACCTGACAGGCTGCTCTCCAAGCAGATGAGGCAGCATGGTCCCAAGGGGCCTTACCTACACCTCATCGGCCGGAATAACTACCAAGTGGAGAAGCAACGCTACTCGGTCTCTTGTGACGAGGATCCTAATAGGAATTTAAAGAAGCATATAAGAAGCATCGCCACAAACCGCATCACCACACCACTCGCACTGCGACGAGAGGGACAGGAAACAAAACCACCATGTGAGCAGTTTCTTTAGGCCACACCGACTTTGACAAGAAACAAAAGCGAGTTTAATGGAGGTAGGCAGGCAGACCGATGCCCTGTAATTGGGGAGAGAATACGTATGTAGTGGGCGGCGCGCCACTTTAATGTCGGCTCGAGTGAGAGGCCGCATCCACTCTGGGTCGGCATGAATGTGGCGCTGATGCTCTGGAGCCGAGCTGCTGGGTTCGGGCGGAAAAGCGTGCAGGTGAGGGAGAAGGTTTTTGGGTGGGCCAGGGTTGCTGTGCTGGACACTTGCGTGGAAGCAGTTCGTACTTCTG
>NC_041393.1:719784692-719785790 GCF_002162155.2 Triticum dicoccoides | reverse complement strand
AAATGGACGTTTGGACCGGCCAGCGAACTGATGGGGTATCACCTTGGATGGCAAAACATGTCCGGATGCGGGTGGTTTGAAGGTCCATGTTGGAGATGCCCTTATGCAACCTAATCATATTACAATCCATGAAATCAACAATATTTGAGGTAATGAAAAGTTATTGCCCATTCCACCATTCAACTTCCATTTCTATACAGATAAGAGGTATGCAAACAACTTGAGCAGTACTAGAGCAGTAACTAATTGACGTGTTAATGGCACATGTCAACCAACCTAGAGATGGTTCACAAAATGAAACGGCACCAACGACTTAATTGTATATTTTAAGAAAACTTTGAAGAAATAACAATTATATTATTGTTTCGCCTATGATGATGCTAGTGATGCATGCATGACACATACTCACCAGATCTAAGATAAACACGACATTCCACGGAAGAATATAGCCTAAAGAGGTTGTATATTTTTGTATATCCGTCGCTACTTAATGATACCTCATGTGACAACCTCACAATCACTCTTTTAATCACTTGTGCAGACATGATTACCAATTTCAAGAAATCAAACTCGTGATCCTCCCCAATGAAGCCATAGATTTCCATTTCTTCAAGAGCAGTCAAGGCAATAGTTCGGGTTTTCCAGTTCACAGGATCACAAGGAAAATTTGTTGGGCATCCATCTTTTTCCTACAGCCAGAAAATAATAATAAATATACAACTGGTTATTTAGGATAAATATGATAAAAAAACTGAAATTACCTTTGATCTCCATAGGACGACCTTAAGACTCTGCATAGCACTACGAATCTTGTTGATTCCAATGATATGAAACATGAATGCTCCAAAAACACTAGTAGAAAACATGGCTTTGGTCCAGGGCAATATTCACATTAGTCCCGGTTCAGTCACGAACCGGGACTAATGTGAGCATTGGTCCCGGTTCGTGCGGCTAAGGCATTAGTCCCGGTTCACCTGAGCCCTTTAGTCCGAGTTTAAGACACGAACCGGGACTAAAGATTAGACCTTTACTCCCGGTTTGAGACACGAACCGGTACTAATGGGGTTGAGACCTTTAGTCCCGGTTCATGCCACGAAC
>NC_041393.1:719764584-719784538 GCF_002162155.2 Triticum dicoccoides | reverse complement strand
TTTCAGTTTAAAAAAATAAAAGAAAATGATGGAAATGTCAAAAAAATAAAAGAAAATAAGTTTCCCATGTGATATGTGGTCTAGTTGTTGGGAAAATTTGCAAATGTGAATTTCGACTTTATTTGCAAAATCTCTCTGGAATTTGTAAAATGGGCATAACTTTTTCATACTAACTCGGATGAAAAAGTTTTTTATATGAAAAATCATCTACTCAAAAAGTTACATCCTCAAAATCCTCAAAAACCTAACCGAAAAAAAGTTATGGGGCTTTTAAGATCTGGAAGCAAAAAAATTCAAAAAAATTCAAACCTACTAGTTTCAAGAAGTATTAGTGTTACTAAATAATTATTCAAGAATATTGGTGTTACTAAATAATTATTTCATTTTTTTTTGAATTTTGGTCAAATCTGGTCAAATTATGGTCAAATTGTGGTCAAACAATGGTCAAACTAATTATTCAAGAAATATTACTGTTACTAAATATTAGTGTTATTTTTTAGAACAATAGTTTCAAACTCAAACAGTAAAATGTGTGACTTCATGCTCAAGCTAAATTCCTGAGATTAATAGGATTGACATCTTACCCAGAAGTGCAGACTTGGAAATGAGGGAGAACAGAAACCAGAAGTTAAGCGTGCTTAGGCTGGAGTAGTGAGAGGATGGGTGACCGTCCGGGCAGTTAGATGATGAGGGGTGATTAGAGGTTAAATTGAGCAGGGGTGAGGGGTGAGGGGTGATTAGAGATGAGAGGTTAAAATAATTCAGAAATTTGAAAAATAAAAAAGTTCCAAAAAATTTCAAATTAAAAAAAATCATAAAATTTCCTTTAGTACCGGTTGCTGTTACCAACCGGGACTAAAGGTGGACCTCCAGGAAGCGGCCACGTGGAGAGCCTTTAGTCCCGGTTCGTGTAAGAACCGGGACTAAAGGGGGAGGCTTTAGTAACGACCCTTTAGTCCAAAACAGAGAATGCATAAACCACATGCTTCTCGATCTCCTGTGTACCCTTTTCCGCTTGATCGGGAGAAATTTGCGAGTTCTGAGAAAACAATTTGACAGGAATACATATCATTTACAAAATTTAGCTAGTCAGCAACTCAAGTAATTAAATTGAGAATTAGAGGAAACACACTTTGCAGGTAGAGGCATGAATTTGTAACGAAGTGGGTTTTCCCTGTTTCTCAGCCATCTCTAGCAGCAACCTGTCAAGGCACCAAGGAGCAAAGGCAATTTTCGCAGGTACCCGCGCAAACGAGCACTGCCACGAGATCTTCTCCACCAATGGTGCCAAGAGGGAGACGTTGAGCTCGACGTAAGTGTTCATGGACATCGCCAATTGCTTAAGCGAGGGAGCGACGATGTCCACACAACGTATCCATACATTCTCCACGTCAAGATCCTCTAGCGACGCCGAGTGGACCCTCATGTCCCTGCCGTGATACCCAAATTTCGTCCGCTTGAGCCTGAGCACGCGCAGACGCGGGCAGCGGGGGAGCACGTCGTCGACGTGGTCGATCATGCAGTCCAATAGAGAAAAAGTTTCAAGCGCGGGGAAGTCGACATCAGAAGGCACACAGATGGATAAGTAGGGTGAATGGAACACAATCGAGGTGGCATGGTGGAAACATGGTGTTGGCACACGAAATCGCCGCGCAACACCAGGATATTTCTCATGCTTTCGTGACGACGAACGATTGCTTTACAAGCAAAGCAACAAAGATTTCCTTGCTTTCGTGGAGGAGAACCGGCCGCTTTCCAGCGCAAAACGGCAAAGATAGCCAAACCCTAGGGCATCTAGGGCTCGGCAGGAAGTAAAGATGAAAATAGACGTACGTGAAAATAGACTTTGTATTGATAGATTGATTGCTGGGGGCTTTTCCAATCAGCCGTGACCTTATAAACAAGGTACGCTCGACTTTGCTTATACAAGGCAGGACTTGGTTCCGTAGCATGCCTTGTCATACAGGAATACAATTCCAAAACAAAAACCGAACAGGACTTGATTCGATGACCATGTAACATGGGTACAAAATCTGCATGCTATCCGTATCTAGGCAATGTTCACGTACAAAGACTCTTGGATATACGAATAAAATATTCCGACAAGGTCGCTATCACACTATATAATAAGGACTAATGACCCATCATCTGTACTTCTTTGTTTAGGTTACTTCATTATCCATACTAAAATTCCTTCATCTTAGCAACCACGGTTTAGCCCAGCACATGAGAATTTGTCCATGTAGCCGCTAGTCCATACCGAATTCTATATACTTGCCTTGGGTAAAATAACTTCCTACACCTCACAAGCCTGCATCTCAAAATAAACAGCAAGTCCAAAATCATATATGTCAACCACTCATTTAAATTAATTTGGCCAATAAATTACCTAGCAGCCAAATTATACATTCAACACATGCCCCCCTGTTTTTGTTACAATTGGATTTATCAAAAACACCATAACAATACCTTAGGGCGATGTCGATCAATCCACCGGCCATATTATTTCTTAGGGCGATATCTCACATAATATATCAGCCAAATTTTCTCAAGCCTCCTGCCACATGCTAGGATAGTATTTCTTTAAATATTTCCCATTGAGAGCTTTGGGCAACTTCTCTCCCTGCAAATATTGTACAAAATATGAATTTTCAGGAACGATCTCTACAACCTTATACGGGCCTTCCCAACTCGGCGACCATTTGCCGAATTTCTTATTTTAGTTCCAATAGGTAAAATCGTTTTCCACACTAAATCTCCTATTTGAAACGATTTTTCTCTCACCTTTTTATTATAAGCCTTGGCTACTCTTAATTTCTCCTTCTCAATTTCTCGCAAACCTCTTAATCTCTCTTCTGAAATGTCATCTATCTTATCCATCATCAAATCATTATAATCTACAGCCGACAAATCATTTTGTCTGGCCAATCTAAGAGCTTGTGAATTAACCTCTACAGGTAACACCGCCTCCTGGCCATATACCAGATCATACGGTGCCACTTGAGTCGCTCCATGCTTAGATATCCGATGAGCCCATAAAGCTTCCGAAAGTACCTCATGCCATCTTTTCGGATGCTCCTCAATTTTCTTTTTGATAAGCTTAATTAAAGTTTTATTGCTAGATTCGGCCTTTCCGTTAGCTTGAGCATAGTAAGGCGATGAATTTTACAATTTAATTCCTAAAGATTTGGCAAATTCACGAACTTGATGAGACATAAAAGAAGCACCTTGATCAGTAGTTAAAGTTCGAGGAATACTGAATCTATGAATAATATGCTCTAAAACAAAACTAATAACCTCTTTGTGAGTCATATTTTTCAAAGGAACTGCTTCAGTCCATTTAGTAAAATAATCTGTAGCAACTATGACGAAGCGATGTCTTTTAGAAGACGAAGGATGTATCTCACGAATAAAATCTAAACCCCATCCCCTAAATGGCCATGGCCTAATTATGGGATTTAACATAGATGTGGGCGCTAACTATACATTACCAAATTTTTGACATGCCTCACAACCTTTATAATACCGAAAACAATCCTCTAGCAAAGTCGGCCAATAAAACCCCGCTCGTTTTAATAACCATCGCATTTTGTGAGCCGACTGATGCGTTCCACATATTCCTTCGTGCACTTCACCCATAGCTATTTTAGATTGATCAGAATCCAAGCATTTTAAAAATAACCCATCTATTGTTCGGCGATACAACTCGTCGTTAAACAAAGTATATTTTAAAGCTTGTCGCCGAATTTTTCTATCTCTCGTTTGACTTGGATCTTTTAAATGATTAACTAGTGGAACTCTCCAATCACTTAGTTCTAAATTATTTGCTAATTCGGTCGTTTGTGACCCATGCACCGAATCTGCACTACATTGTACCATTAGTTATTCAACTGTGCTAGGCCCAAGTACACCCTGTGGCAAAGTATCCATCATTATAGACGTAGCATGCATCGGCTTGTCTAATATAAAAAACATTCCTTTACTAATATGATAACCGGATGCCTGCTGTGCTAAACAATTAGCTCTAGAATTCTCTTCTCTAGGTATATGATGGATGGTGAATGTATCTAGAGACTTAATTATGTCTAAACATCGGTCCAAATAACTATTTAATAACCGATCAAAACATTGAAATCCGCCTTTAATTTGTTGTACTACCAGAAGCGAATCCCCAAAAGCATCTACATCCTTTACACCCATATCAACTAAAGTTTGTAAACCAAACAGTAAAGCTTCGTCCTCAGCTTGTTTATTAGTGCAAGGATATTCCAAACGGACCGATGTATCATAAACACCATTATTAGGTGAAACTAAAACATTACCGAACGCCTTGCCCGTCCCTACAAACCGATCCATCAAAATAAAGCTTCCATGGACACACACTAACATAATTAATATTTTCATCATCTTTAATCATATGATCAACAATGAAATCGGCGATAACCTGACCCTTCATAGAACGCAACGATTCATATGTTAAATCATATTCTATTAGTGCGTAAGCCCACTTTCCAATCCTACCACTAAGAATCGGTTGTTGCAACATATACTTAATGACGTCGGCCTGGCAAGCTACTACACACGTGCTAGAAAGAAGATAAGGCCGAAACTTGGTACATGCATAGTATAAAGATAAGCATAGCTTTTCAATAAACACGTACTGACTTTCGGCACCGAGCAAACGACGGCTTAAGTATGTAATGATGTATTCCTTTCCGCTGACCTCTTGCGCCAACACCGCACCGATCACCCTATATTCTGCAGCAATGTATAGCCTGAACGGCGCACCTGACTTGGGCGCCCGCAATATTGGAGGATTCGACAAGCCTCGCTTTATATAATTAAAAGCATCTCGTTGCTCTGCCCCCCCACCCCCAAAGTAAATTCGGCCTCATTCTTTAGCCGAAGTAGAGGAACAAACGATTCAATTTTCCCTGCCAGGTTAGATATGAATCGTCTCAAGTAATTAATTTTTCCTAGCAATTTTTGCACATCCCTTTTACACGTGGGTTCCTCCAAATTTCGAATTGCCTCCACTTTCTTGGGGTCAATCTCTATGCCATTTTCATGAATTATGAAGCCTAAACACTTACCAGCCGACACGCCAAAAGCACATTTGAGTGGGTTCATTTTTAATCCATACCGGCGCATCCTTTTAAAAGCTAATCTTAAATCGGCTAAATGATGATCAAATCCATCTGATTTAACAACTATGTCATCAATATATATTTCTAATACAATGCCTAGAAGACAATGAAAAATTAAATTCATAGCTCGTTGGTATGTAGCACCGGAATTTTTTAACCCAAATGTCATAACGACCCACTCAAATAAACCAACAAAACCTGGGCAACGAAAAGTAGTCTTAGACATATCTTGTTCGGCCATAAATATTTGATTGTAACCTGCATTACCATCTAAAAAGCTAATCACTTTATGTCCCGGCGCATCATTAATAAGCATGTCGGCTATAGGCATAGGATATTCATCTTTCGGAGTAGCTTTATTCAAATCTCTAAAATCAACACAGATTCTAATATTACCAGTATTTTTCTTCTCCACAGGCACAATATTAGAAACCCAATCTGCATATCCACACGGCTGAATAAACTTAGCTTTTAACAACCGATCAACCTCTTCTTTGATGCGGTCATACAAATTAGGATTGGAACTTCTACGAGGTTGTTTATGCGGCCTAAAACCGGATTTAATAGGTAATCTATGTTCTACTAAATCTCTACTCAAACTGGGCATCTCAGTATAATTCCAAGCAAAGCAATCAACGAATTCTTTAAGTAATAAACATACCTTACTTTTCTGATCGGCTTTCAAGCTAGATTTGATAAATGTAGGCCTCGGGATACTTCCATCACTAATATCAATTTCTTCAAGTGGATCAGCCGATGAGAATCCTTATCCAAGCTTTTCCATGTCATCAAAATCTTCAATTGTTTCATGCATATCGCTTTTTCCGGAACGATACTCCTCCGTGCATCTTTGTAGCCACTTAATACTATCGTCTTTATTCATCATTTATATAGATAAATCATTAAGCCGAGCTATGTCAGTTGGCTGTGCATTTATTGGCACAAAACCATCTCTATCAATACTGATATAATCATAATCCGATAAATCCCTACCGGTCAAACATCGCATGTCACCGTGTTGCCAATCAACCGGCGCCTCCGTCAAAGCAATGCAATAAGAATTGTCCGCCTCAATCACCTCGACATCGTCATTAACCCACTAAATTAAGCATTGATAAAGAGTAGAAGGGATACAACAGTTTGCATGAATCCAGTCGCGTCCCAAAAGAATATTATACCGGCCTTTGACATCGACAACAAAAAACGCAGTCGGCAACGTTTTGCTTATGACTGTGAGCTCCATAGAAATAACACCCTTAGCCTCGGACAATTCTCCTGAGAACCCACTAAGTCCCATGTTGGTTTTAAATAACTCGCTTTCTTTTTGATTTAGTTTAGAAAATACCGAAAAGGGCATAATATTAACACCTGCACCGCCATCAACAAGCATGCGACCAATAGGCTTACCATCAATGTGACCTCTGATAAATAATGGCTTTAGGTGCTGTCCATGCTTCTCTGGTTTCTCAAATGTAGCATTCTTTGGGCCAAGAACAAGTTCAGCAATTTCTGCCTCGGGTGCGCGAAATTCAGCGGGCAATGCGAACACCATATTAACATCCATATCAGTTGGTATATCTTTATCATTCTCTGAATTTTTGGCAATAATGGTGTCATCCGTATTTTATTTTCCTCCGCTGCGATGCGCTTCTCCTTCCAAGTTCTTGTGGGTATCATTGGTTTATCTTGATTGAACCATTTATCGCGCTTCTTCTCAGCTATCTCTTCGTTTATTTCCAATGTCCGCAGTCGCTGTACACGTCGTTTCTGAGTGTGCGTAAGTCCCTTTGGGCACCACTGAGGTGCTGGTTTAGTCCCTGGCGCGACTGACTTAATTTTGCTGCCCCCCGGGTCCTTTGGCCTGTACTTCCTCCTAGGATGAATATTTTGTCTTTAGCTGACAAACCTCCTTGCTGATCATATACTTTACTAGCACTAGAATTATGTCCATGTATATTTCTAGAATCCCAACGTGTGCATGTGTTGCTGTTATACTTCAAACCCATTGGAGGCAAACTCTTGGACGTTCCTGGGCCAAAATTTCTCATAACTAAATCAGCATACGAGCTTGCCGGTTTATACTGTTGACTAGTACGTGAGGATACAACATATTCCTTGTCTGATCGTGCATGCGGGTCATGCCCAGAATTAGTTTTCTCTTCAAATTGATTAGATTGGCCGGCTTGCCGCAACTTCACGCCATTACTTTCCTCCTCTGTACCAACAACTTCTGTTGAGATACTGCTTGTTTCTGTACAATTGACAACACTTTCATCTGATTGATGTTCTGCTATTTTCAGACCATGAGCAGCATCTAAATCATTTGCACTTTTTCCAGGTTTAGGATCGGCACATTTCACCGGCATCCATACGCGCTTGTAATTTCCCTTATAGTTGTTGCGATCTGCACTGCGTACTGGTGATCGATGTCCTCGAATCTTGATGGCGTTATGTGATCTAGCCTGCTCATCGAAATGAGCCTTTTTCTCATGTACGTCTGGTTTGAACATAGGCCTCGGCGGGATCCATCCCGGCTGAAAATAACCTACTGGCCTGTAGGATATGGCGCCCAAGGATTAAACCCCCATGGAGGAATCTGCGGATACATAGGAGGTGCACAACCCCAATATGTCGGCTCCATTGCAAAATATGGTTGTTGGCCATATGCACTTCCTTGCCATTGCTCATGATTGCGAGGTCCAGAAGGAGATCTTGGACGCTTATTACCTCCGAGCCGATTAAACACATTGCTGGTCTTGCCTGAGGTATATTTTTCCAACAACATGCTAACTGTCGGATTTGGCCTTGGAGCTTGTCTCCTCCCTCCATTGACTTTCCACACTCCTATTTCTGGATTTTTTGGTTTGATCATCCTTGGAGGAGCACTGTTATCAACAACAATTTTCTCTCTTGCGGATTCGGTCTGATCCGACCGAATAAGCATTTTTTTACTCTCAAGCTCGACCACATTGATGGGAAAAGGGTCGTTGTCAACCTTCTGTAAACGTCAATCGTCCTTCATTGATGGCCGATTGCACCTGTTGACGAAACACGTTACAATCATTAGTAGCATGAGAAAAAAATTGTGCCACTTACAATAAGCTCTTCTACCCAATTCTTCTGGAAGTGGAATTACATGACCCTCTCTTACTCTAATTAATTTATTCTGCAATAACATATCAAAAATTCTATCACACTTGCTAACATCAAAAGTGTATTTAATTTCATCTCTTGTAGCAGGTGTAGGTTTCAAAGCAGAACATGCAAATGGTTTTGACTTTGGCGCTTGAACCCATTCGGCTACACATATGTTAACATCATCCTCACTAGCCGAATCACTATCATAATCTAAGGCGTTAACCACATGATTATCTTTCTCTTTATTTCTGTTATCTTTAAACCGGCTATATTGTTTAATTTCCTTAGCCCGGTTTTCTTGCACCAAAACCTTCTGCAAAACTTGGTTAACATCTAAAAATTCTTGCCCTTCTAGTTTATCCTTAATATGAGCGAGTAAACCCGAAAAGGCAAGATCAGCTAGGTCCTTTTCGGCTATGGTCAAGCTGAAACATCGATTTTTAACATCCCTAAATCTCCTAATATAATCATGAACATGCTCATTATATTTCTGCCTTACCATAGTTAAATCTGAAAGCTGAAGTTCTGTTTCACCACTATAAAAATACTCATGAAATTTTCGCTCAAATTGTGCCCATGTTGAAATAGAATTAGGAGCAAGCGATGTAAACCAAGTAAATGCAGTACCTTATAGAGATAAAGGAAATAATTTTAATCTAAAAACATCCGATGTGCCGACCTCGCTGCATTGTGCTAAAAATTGTCCCACGTGCTCAAAAGTAGATCTACCATCTTCCCCCGTAAATTTAACAAAATCTGGAATTCGAAAACCACGAGGATATGGTGTCGAGTCAAAGTAATCAGGGTATGGTTTTTGATATGCACGTGCACTACCCTTAGGTTCTAAACTGAATTCTCTAAGTATACTAGCAAGCTGATCCTTAAAATTATTATTGGGCTGTATAGAACTGGCTTGTGGAGCAGATGAAACACAAGCACGCGGCAGAAACTCCGGCAACGAAATTTGAGCATGTGAAGTTTGCAACGGAGACCCACTAAAATATGAATCGGGTACCGGCCCGTACGGAACCCCGGTACCAACAGGCGGCAGTGGTGGCGTACTATATGCTACCGTCTGATAACTAGGCTGGTGCAAATTAGAGTTAAAACCAAAACTTCGGTTATTGTTATTGTGATTTTGTGAAACCGAAGTCGAAACAATAGGAGCAGTAGTACTAGGAACTAAATTATTAGCCAAACTACCAACATAGTTCCGGCCATCCAGATTATTGTTTAAAGGAACATGAGGCTGCATAGCATTAGCCGATGCACTAGGCGTATGTATATTACTTGGAAAATTGTTAAATCTACTACTATCTGGTGGCATCGGTCTTTTTCCAGAATACTCATCATTGACTTGCAGCACTAATGAGCGTACATGACCAGGTAGACATTTTTCAAGATCTTTATTAAACTGCTCCTTAAATTCTTCAAGTCTATTAGGTACTGCATGAGTAATTGTACGTGTCGTATTTTCCATATCAGAACCATATTTACTAGCTACGGACACATCAATTAGATGAGAAATTTCTTCAGTTGAGTTTTTTACCAGAGCATCGGAAGTGTTCGGAACTATCTTTTTGACGACGTGGTTCCTCGTCTTCGCGTATCCAGCCAACTTCAGCTTCAACCTCTCAACCTTTTCTTTCTCAAGCTCCTCTTCAAGCTCACGCCGAACATCTTCCGACAGATCGTCGAGTGTGACGGCGATGACGTTCTCCGGGTCGATGTCGCTCCCATTCTCATCGTGTAGCTCTTCTTCTTCCCGTCTCCAGCGGAGTTGCCAATTGTGTTGGCACGCGAAATCGCTGCGCAACACCAGGATATTTGTCGTGCTTTCGTGACGATGAACGATTGCTTTACGAGCAAAGCAACAAAGATTTCCTCGCTTTCATGGAGGAGAACCGGCCGCTTTCCAGCGCAAAACGGCAAAGATAGCCAAACCCTAGGTCATAGTAGTGAGTAGGCCATCTTGCAAAATAGATCCTGGCATAACTGGTCACATTGGCGAAATATAACACGGCAGGCCTGAAAACTACGTCGCGATACGCCCTAGGACATGTAAGGTCCACAACAACGCCCTCGGGAGGGGGAGGAGGGAGGCGACACAAAGCGTTGCCGCTAGTGAGTCCGAGACAGACTTGGGTCTTCACCAGGAACCTTGACATGGAGAGAAGAACCACAACGATGTCCTCCATAGGAAAGCGGCACCCACATGTGTCGCCACCGTCGTTGCCAAAGTGCAGAGCTTTCGCTCGTCAGCTGACCCATGCCACCACAAGGTATTAGGACAACCGTGATGAGCACAAGCATATAGTAGATCTGGGTGTCGCCATCGACACCGACACAGAGCCAGCCCGAGCCAACCGCCGCTACCCCTCGTCGCCTAGGAAACCAAAAGGCATAGCCACCCTCACCCCCTGGGGCGCCTGCCAGAGAGGCAACCATACAAACTGCTATCCTCGGAATGCCTCCCTGCATCCATGCCCTAAGACACCGCCAACCATCTGCATCGCAACCCGCCAACAATGGTAGGAAGAATGGAAGGAACCTCCTTCCAATCCAAGCCCGGCATCAACCACCGGGTTTGGGTCAGCACACCCACCGTAGGAGGGGCGAAGGCATGCCTCCCCAACCTGTCCAGGTGGTCATGGGGGGAGGGGGGTGGATACAACCCAATGGCCACCAACAGCCACCACCGAGAAAGCCCCTATCCATGGCCTAGTTGAGCTTGCACGCCACCATGCTCGTGGACTATCACCATGGATGAACCATAGGCCAGGAGAGCACAAGACGAAAGTTTGCACCATCGTGGACAAGTCGACCTTCCATACATGCACGCTGACGGATGTCGTCGACCACCTTGGAACCTCAGCACACCGCTCACGCAGCAGGCGAGACCACCACCTCCATCTCAAGCCCCTTGCACTGCCTGCCAGGAGCATGTTGATTTTCGGGAGCGATTCTGCAACCGATAGGCCCCATGTATAGTTCGCCCCACCCACGAGCAGTTAGCCAGCTGCCGTGCACGTCCAAGGCAGGTGCGCCGGAGCCATAACAAGGAAGTCCCGCCAGATCTAGTTGTGGCAGCCAGTGACCTAGATTTGACTCAGTGCCGCCGCTACGGGCACACAGTCGCCGCACCACCAACCACCTCATAGTTGCCTGCCATACGCGCACATACCATTGAGCCCTGCGTGGACCCGACGCCACCATCTGGTCATGCCGTCCCACACCAACGGCCCCCGAGCAGAGAAGAAAAGAGTCATGCCGCCAGCCACATATGAGCGATCGTGGGATCACACCGACAATTTGTTGGGAATTTTCCTAGACTTGACACTGCTACTCACATTTTCCTAGAGTTTAAGTCCTAGGTTTGACACTAGTACTCACATTTTCCTAGAGTTTAAGTCCTAGGTTTGATACTAGTGCTCGCATTTTACTAGATTTATTTCAAGCCTTCAGGCAATGTGCGTGTAGTGGGAGGAGACGTTCCCTCCAACAATGCAAATGTCTGTGGCGACTTCGACAATCTCAACATGATGTGTTGGCTCTGTCTCTCGGAGGTGCTCATCGGGCAGGGTGTGCATGCGTGCGTTCATAGGGGATGAGTATATGTGCATATGTATGACTGTCTGTGTTTGTACTATGTTTTAAAAAAGTGGCCAACATGATGACCAAGTTCTTACCTCATATAGTTTCACAACTTTCTGTACAACACAAATAGCCTAGTACTCTAGCATAAGCACTATACAGAGATAAAAAGTGCCAAAGGAATAGCTCAAACAGACAGAGATGCATCTTATCATATAGGCTGCAGTAATTTCCTGGAGAGGGGGCAATGTGCACTTGCCAAGTAAAGATAGTGAGCTAACCAGAGAGGCAGAGACTGAGTTCATTTGGTTCAAATATGAGGATGAGCATTCAAAATGTGATGAAACAGTGAAAAGCAATAGAAATCACAGGCCTAACAGAGAAACTTGGTGCACATGATTGACATAGGTCAAGCACAGTAACTTTGACAATTAAACATGGTTTGAGGCTTTCGGCACAATAAGTTCAACACTTCGACAACTGAAGATATGGTGAGCATAACTACTTTAACGTGTTGATTATTGTAGCATTCTGGGCATATAGCTGTCTCCAAAATAGCAAGCAAGCTAGAGTGCAATATTCTGAGCCTAAGCTGCATTGAAGTGTGAAAAATAACCGGCAACATCTCAGTTTATCGGTAGAAGTAACCAAGCCAAATCCTGAAACGACTTAATATATATGGAGTTGGTCAGCACGTCGAATGACTGTCTTGTTGATGCCCATCATGAATTCACAAATGGAGAATCATGTCGACAAACAATTTTGGCTGCCATGCATTAACCCTGCAGTGGAGGCAAATTGAAACCAGCTCCGGTAAGTATTGCAACTTGCAAATGAAGATTTGTTGTATCAGTAAATATTGGTGCCATTCGCAGATCAAACGCAATGAATGCTGATGGAAGAGAGGAATACCAAAGTACTTGCCAAACAATATATAGATGGAGCTGAATAATTTGTGCACAACCCAAAATTAAATAAAATTCAAATATGAAACAGTTAACCTAAAAACTATGTTTTGTGCAACTAAATATGGATGCAAAGTAGGAGGGTAAAATCAACAGAGAAGATTGCATAAAAAAGGAACTAAGTTAAGGAAGCTAGTAAAGTATTTATGACCCACTACATCGTTCAGCTTCTATTGTATAGAGATATGAGGGTTTGGGAACAAATTAACCAATGACAACAATCTAAAGCATGATAATCACGCCATGGAAGAAACTTATAAGGATTAACAATTATATTCTCGAGGAGCATGTTAACCATGAATGCAGAAGATACACTCACCAGAGTTAAGACAAACACAACATTCCACGTAAGAATAGGCCCTGAAAATGTCATATAGCTTTGTGCATATATCACTACTTGATGGGTCCTCACGTGACAGCTTCACGGTAACTCTTTCAAGATTTGGTGCAGACTTGAATACCAATTTCAAGAAATCAAACTCATGATCCTCGCCTTCGAAGCCGTCAACTTCCATCTCTTTGAGGGCGGTCAAGGACATAGTTTTGGTTTTCCAGTTCATGGGATCACACCAACAATTTGTCAGGCATCTATCTTTCTGCTAAAACCAAAAGGAGTAACTACAAAATTGATGATCAGTGTGTGTGTGTCTATATAATAAAACAGAGAATTACCATTGATCTCTGTAAGACGACCTTAAGCCTCTGCATAGCACTATGAATGCAGTTCATCCCAATGAGATGAAACACGAAAGCTCCGAAGACATGCCCAGCTGTTTCAAGATGTAGCTCCAAAACAGAGAATGCATCAACGATATGCTTCTGAATAGCCTCCCTGCAGCTGTCCACTTTGTTGAGAAGCCTATACGGTCTCTGGAAAAAAATAATTTGTCAACATGCATATACAATTTAATCTGGCTAGCAACTCCAATAAATTATAAAAGAAAGGAGACACACTTTGTCGGTATAGGCATGAATTTGTAATGAAGTGGGCTGTCCTTCTCAACCGTTTGTAGCCGCAACTTATCGACGCGCCAATGACGAAAACAAGCTTCAGCAGGCACCCTGCCATACAAGCACTGCCACGAAACCTTCTTCATCATTGGTGCCATGACGGAGAGTATCTTATCACTGTATAAGACCATGGACATCGTCAGTTGCTTAAGCGAGGGGGCGACAATGTCGACATTGAGCATGCATTTGCTCCCCACGACAAGCTCCTGCAGCGACGCGGAGTGGACCGTCAGGTCCATGTCTGTAGTCCAAAATTTGGTCGGCTTGATGCTGAGCACGCGCAGGCACGGGCAGTGGGGGAGCAGTGCTTTCAGGTCGACCATGCAGCTCTAGAGGGACAGCATCTCGAGCACGGGGAACTCGACACCGGCCGGCACCTTATAATTAAAGAAGAAGAGTGAGTCCAGCATGATCGAGGTGGCAGAGTGGAAGCTTGGCAGCTCGGCGTCATACGTGTTCCATGTTGATTCACCCGGGAGAGCGAGGACGAACTCCTCGGGCGCGACCCGCACGGCAGCGCGCAGCAAGGAGCTGACGCGGGCGTCCCGGCGCTGCTCAGGAGGGAGGCGGGAGACCTCCTCGGAGACGTGGATCTCGAGGAGGGAGACCTCGGGAGACACGTGGCCGAGCGCCGCTTCGAGCTTGTGGAACGCGATGCCGCGGAGGACGAGCCCTGGTAGGAGGAGGCCGCGCCACCGGCGGGAGAGGACGCTTGTGCGCGCAGCAGCGCGGGCGCAGCCTATGCGGGCGAGGACGAGGCGAAGCAGGTCGTCCGGGAGGGCGCTGATCCGGTCCTGCCCGGAGGAGCACAGGCGAGGCCCTTATCTCAACTCCATCGTCGGAGATCGCGAGACCGTAAGAAAAAAGAATCGATGCAGCGGCGTACGAACTTGGCTGGAGGCGACAAATCCACTTCTCGTCTTAGTAATTCTGGGAGCGTTGATCCGTTATATTCAGTCGCGCGATGTGCTAGGGCTCAATTGTTGTTTAGGGTTTGGCTTTGTTGAGGTTAATCCATCGGATGGCCAGTTCTATGTGTCTTTTCTTTTTTCTTTTTTTGGGAGGTGCTATACGTCGGCCGGCGGATCTTTTAAAAAGATCGTCCGCCTCATGAGCCGTCTGATTGTACGAGGCGAGCTATCCGTTTTTCTTTTGTAATTTCCTGCAACAATGCTTTTGTTGCGAAACCTCTTCTCTAACTTTCTGCAACAAGAGTCATGTTACACGTTGGTCGGCGGATCTTTTCAAAAGATCCGCCACCTCACGAGCCGTCAGCTATCCGTTTTTCTTTTGTAATTTCCTGCAACAATGCTTTTGTTGTATAACCTCTTCTCTAACTTTCTGCAACAAGAGTCATGTTATAAAAAAGGAAAAGGCTAGTGGTCAACCGATCTTTCCTCTCACATCCACCACATTCTACGATTGACACACGTCTTGATGGGCCAGCGTATCCCTTCTCTCCTTCATCCCCATCTCTAACGAAATGGCTGCATATTTTTATATCTTCTATCCATGCGTTGAATCTCATCTGACCATGCAGAGCGCTCTGTACTGCAGTTCTTGCAACTAAGCACATGTTTCGAAAAAGCGAACCGCAACAAATGGGGTGATGCAGAGACCACGAAGTGCTCTCTCCGTTGCAGCCGTCGGGAATACATACAAGAAGCTAGAGATGTTGGGTCCTACTGCAATGGAGGTTTTTCAACAAGAGTCTTGTTACAGAAAAATAGAGAAGAAGTTTTGCATCAAGGGCCATGTTGCAGAAAAATAAAGAAGAAAAAGTATTGCAATAGGGGTCTTATTGCAGTAAATTAAAGAAGAGAATATTTTGCAACAAATGTCTTGTTGTAGAAAATTAGAGAAAAAGAGATTTTTTATAGGGTTGTGCTACGCGTCGGCCGATGGATAAGTAGAAAACATCCGCCGCCTGGCTGGCCTTTGGATGGACGAGGGGATGGCCATCCGATCTGCCGACCCACGTGTGGCACCTCCCTTTTGCAACTGTTAAACATGTTGTTATGATGCCTTTGGCCGGACACCTTATGTGTCACGTTGGAATAGCTAGGTAGATATCTGGTGTAGTATCTCCTTCTATCTCGTGTTAAACCTCATGTAATATCTCCTGTTGGTTAGCCTCGACGCTGCCAATCCTTGTACTCCAAGCTACAATCAATATATACTCATGCGGCTCCCCTGTTGGGAGTAGGAACGCTTAACCAGATTTTACATGGTATCAGAGCAACCTCTTCCGCCACATCTAGCTTTCGATCTGCCTGCACCAAGAACCCTAGCCACCTTCCACATACCTGCGCCAAAACCCTAGCCTACCTTCCTTCCATCAGCCACCATGGCTTCCTCCTCCTCTGCCATCAACTCTAGCCTCAACTACAACACCTCTGAACCACTTACCCGAACCAATTACATCCTATGGCGCGCACAGGCAAGATCACAGATCATGGGTGCTGGCCTCTATGGCTACCTAGATCAAACAATTGAAGAACCACAAAAAACCCTCACCACCAAGAATGCCGAAGGGAAGGATCAGGTTGCCTCAAACCCTGCCTACTCCCAATGGCTCATCCAAGACCAACAGATCATCGCTTACCTCCTCAGAAATCTATCGAAAGAAGTACTTGTCCAGGTTGCTTCGCTTGAAAAATCGCATGCGATATGGAACGCGCTCGGGAACATGTTCTCAGCCATGTCTCTCTCTCGCGCGCCAACAACATACGGGTCGCCCTCACCAACGCCTAGAAGGACGGCTGCTGCATATTTTGGTCATATGTGGGCCCTCTCTGATGAGCTCGCGGTGGCGGGAAAGTCGATCGGCGAGGATGAGTTGCTCTCCTTCATCATCGCTGGGTTGGACATGGAGTACCAGCCTATTGCTACGTCTTGAGCTTGCGTTGGTTTCCCTTGAAGAGGAAAGGGTGATGCAGCAATAGTAGCGTAAGTATTTCGCTCAGTTTTTTAGAACCAAGGTATCAATCTAGTAGGAGGCTCCTCAGAAGTCCCGCGTACCTACACAAACAAACAAAGAACTCGCAACCAACGCAATAAAGGAGTTGTCAATCCCTTCACGGCCACTGGCGAAAGTGAGATCTGATAGAGATAGTATGATAAGATAAATATATTTTTGGTATTTTATAATATAGATTGGAAAAGTAAAGATGCAAATAAAAGTAGATTGAAAGCTTATATGATAAAGGATAGACCCGGTGGCCATAGGTTTCACTAGTGGCTTCTCTCAAGATAGCATAAGTATTACGGTGGGTGAACAAATTACTGTCGAGCAATTGATAGAAAAGCGAATAATTACGAGATTATGTAGGCATTATCATGTATATAGGCATCACTAATAGAAAAAGGGTCAAATCTGAGACACATTAGTACCAGTTTGCATATGAGCCGGCACTAATGTGTCCATTAGTGCCGGTTCAAATGACTAGGCGGGAGGAGATCTTTAGTACCGGTTCAATGTGAATCTTTACTACCGGTTCGTGCCACGAACCGGTACTAAAGGTGCTGACCGGGCACCAGCATCTTTAGTACCGGTTCGTGGCACAAACCGGTAGTAAAGAGGTTGTGGCAGGACTATTTTTAGTCACACCTCGCTCCCCTAGCAAGATTTTGACCACCTTAAATATGTTACTTCTCAAACTATCACAAGTATTTGGTCTTCATTGAACTCTATGTGTAGGATCTGTGGCTGCAATAGGAGTCTTCGCCGGTTCTTAAATCGATGGTAGATTCCTATTGACAATTTAGATTCGATACAAAAAGATCATTGATGATCAATGTATTTTTTATGTACTTCTCTGTAGCAGTAGCGCGTTTTGGCTAAAAGGCGGTACTGATCAATGTATTTTTTCTGCGTTCAGATGCACAATTTAAATATGTTACTTCTCAAACTATCACAAGCATTTGGTCTTCATTGAACTCTATGTGTATAATTTATGGACTCAATATGAGTCTTCACCGGTTTATAAACCGTTGAGGACTCATATTGACAATTCAGATTATACACAAAAAGATCATTGATAATCAATGTATTTTTGATGTAAATTTTTACATGTTTACGCCCTCACTCTCCACTCACTCGGTCTCCCCCTCAATCCCCCACGACGTCATCAATTTCTAACACGTTCTAACATCATTTGTCATTTTTCAGTAACCAATTTGTTTAGATCAGAGCTTCAAAACTGGACGCACTTCGTGTACAAATTGGACAATCTCTTTCCGAGTATCAGGGTTTCGGACGAGAAGTCATCAGTTACACGACACTTCATTTTTTTAACTTATTTGAATTCCAGACTTTTTTTGAGCCAGCATTATGCAGCATTCGAAGCGACGTCATCAATTTCCAACACGTTCTGACATCATTTGTTGTTTTTCAGTCACCGATTTGTTTAGATTAGAGCTAAATGGCCGTGAAAATGAAAATCACTATAAAACAAACTCTGAAAATGTTGAAGGTATCATCATTTCACCCGCCTAGTATGTGCAAAGAGTAGAGAGGGTCACGGCAAAAACTGGACGAACTTAGTGTACAAACTGGACAATCTCTTTCGGAGTATCAGGGTTTTGGACGAGAACTCTTCTGTTACATGGGCACTTCATTTTTTAACTTATTTGAACTCCAGACTTTTTTTGAGCCAGCATTATGCAACATTCGAAGCGACGTCATCAATTTCTAACACGTTCTGACATCATTTGCCGCTTTTCAGTAACCAATTTGTTTAGATCGGAGCTTCAAAACTGGACGCACTCCGTGTACAAACTGGGCAATCTCTTTCGGAGTCTCAGGGTTTCGGACGAGAACTCATCACTTACACGGGCACTTCATTTTTTGTAACTTATTTGAAGTCCGGACTTTTTTTGAGCCGGCATTATGCAGCATTCAAAGCGATGTCATCAATTTCCAACACATTCTGACATCATTTGTTGTTTTCCGGTCACTGATTAATTTAGATCAGAGCTAAATGACCGTAAAAATGAAAATCACTACAAAAAGAACTCTGAAAATGTTGAAGGTATCATCATTTCACCCGCATAGCATGTGCGAAAGAGTAGAGAGGGTCACGGCAAAAACTGGACGAACTTCGTGTACAAACTGGACAATCTCTTTTGGAGTATCAGGGTTTCGGACGAGAACTCTTCTGTTACACGGGCACTTCATTTTTTTAACTTATTTGAACTCCAGACTTTTTTTGAGCCGGTATGATGCAGCATTCTAAGCGACATCATCAACTTCCAACACGTTCTGACATCATTTGCTGTTTTTCAGTTATTTACCAATTTGTTTAGAGAGCTAAATGACCGTGAAACAGTAAATCACAACAAAACAAACTCTGGAAAAGCAGAAAAGAAAAAACTATATAAAAAAATTACTCAAAAATAAATAGAAGAATAGAAATAATGCAGAAAAGAAAAAACTATATAAAGCAAAAATATTCACAAAGAAACTAAATACAGCAAAAAAAACTACTCAGAAAAAAATAGAAGAAAAAAATAAAGCAGAAAAGAAAAAACTATATAAAAAAATTACTCAAAAATAAATAGAAGAAAATAAATAATGCAGAAAAGAAAAAAATTATATAAAAAACTGTTGGGGCGCTGCCCGGTGGGCCTGCCAAACCTAGTGTGTGCAAATTCAGGCCCACAAGGGCCGGCAGGCTCACAGGGCAGCGCGCCCTAGTTAGGCTTAGAAGCCTGCTATATAGAGGAGTTCGAAAGAGCAGCCGCGGCTGAGTTTATAAACCAGTGCGGCTGCCCTTCGCTCGGTGAGGTGGGACTAAAAATAGTGCACTCCGGGTGGCAGCGCACGACCATTAGTACCGGTTGGAGCCACCAACCGGTACTAAATGCCCTCGTTTCCCGCCGCTTGGGCTGGCCAAAATTAGCCTTTAATAACGGTTGGTGGCTCCAACCGATACTAAAGGCCCCTCCTATATATATGGCACTTAAGAAAAATCAGTTTAATCGACACTTCTTCTCCACTTCTCTCGCGCGACATCTATCGCCGACGCCGCCGCGCCGCCGCGCCGTCGCCCCCGCCGCCCTCGATCGCCGCCCCCGCCGCACGTCGTCGCCGTCCCC
>NC_041393.1:719695020-719764484 GCF_002162155.2 Triticum dicoccoides | reverse complement strand
GCCCTCGCCGCCCTCGCCGCCCCCGCCGCTCGTCGTCGCCGCCCCCGCCGCCCGTACGCCCGCTCGATCGTACCCACACACACATACACACACACATACACACACACACTACACACACATGTACGTACACACCTACACACACAGTACTATACACACACTTTTTTTACTTATTTTGTGTTTTCTATTATTTAGATGAATTAATTAATATAACTAATTTATTTTTAGAATGTTAGAATGTTAATGTTAGATGAATTATAACTAGTTTATTTTTAGTAAGAAAATTTAGGTATATGAGATTTTTTGAACTAGTTAAATTAATATAACTAGTTTATTTTTAGTAAGAAAATTTAGGTATATGAGATTATTTGAACTAGTTGAATTAATATAAATAGTTTTTTTTAGTAAGAAAATTTAGGTATATGAGATTATTTGAACTAGTTGAATTAATATAACTAGTTTATTTTTAGTAAATGCTTAGTTGAACTAGTCGAATTAATAGAACAAGTTTATTTTTAGTAAGAAAATTTAGGTATATGAGATTATTTGAACTAGTTGAATTAATAGAACTAGTTTATTTTTAGTAAGAAAATTTAGATATATGAGATTATTTGAACTAATTAAAATCTAGGTATATGAGATTTTAATAGAACTAGTTTATTTTAGTAAGAAAATTAATAGAACAGGTTTATTTTTAGTAAATGTTTAGTTGAATTAGTTGAATTAATAGTAGTTGAATTAGTTGAATTAATTGAATTAGTAAGTGTTTAATGTTTCGCCCATATGAACATAGGAAATGTCGTCTGACGATGAAAAAGATTTCATTATGTGCGAAGACTGTGAAGACTAGCGCGGCCTGTGCGGCAGAAATTTCCTTGTTGATGATAGGCGATTCAGCATCAAGCTGGATGAGACCTTCGAATTCGATACAGTAAGTCATAACGTCAAGTCTTTTTTCATAATTAAGCATGACTTATATATATGATTCATTTGCTTCAACTTATAATTTTTAATTTTCACTATTCTACTAGCGCATCCCCTGCCATGCAAGAATTTTGTCTTGGATAAAATAGGTTTCAATACTATGGAAACTATGGAGGTAAAGAGAGTTTACCTGAAAACTGATCATGGTTATACTTTCAAGGTCAAAGTATACAATGTAAATACGTACACCTATTTTGAATGCAAAACTTGGCAAGCACTATGCAAGGCTTATGCATTTGAGCCTGATATGGTTATCACCTTTGATATTCGTCCGGAAGATGATATTGAAGGTAATAGAGACATATGGGTCGATGTGCAGACGCCTCCAGTTCTACCATTATGTGAGTTCTTCTCAACTATATTTTTGTCTTTGATATTGATTATTCAAAAATAATTGACAACTAATTTCTATTGACAGCTTATTTCCATTCAGGCAAACATGTCCGGCGCTTGGTAGACAGGACGTACTACTGTCTCGGAGCTGAACTAAACTGCGAGGAGATAAGTCATTATGTTTCATGGCTTGAGGATCTTCATACTGTCAAGACAAATTTTCTTCCTGCACTTAGAAATGTTAGTACTCAAAACGTGCGACCAATAGTGATCGTATTGAACTACGGTCACATCTATTTAGGAATGATAGTAAGATTTTTACTATTTGTCCTAAGTGCATCTTTTGCATACATAATTTTTTTTGCTAAACTTTCATTGCTAAGTATATTAATTAAGTACTATATGATGTTCTTCAACAGGGACTCCCGATGACAGTTGTGCCTCAGGGGATCGAGACTAAAGGTCGCATGTCAATTGTTAGCTTATGACCAAGATATCCTACATTGCACATGAGTGCATTCAGGATTTCTAGAAGCGATGAATGCTTAATAGTGAAAGATTGGAGGAAAATTATTAACGATCGCAGAGAAGTACTAGGGGACAGCAATGAGAAGCGCAACCCACGATTAGGAGACAGGTTCATCTGCATGCTCCAGTATGATGAATCAGAAGAGTTATACATGTTCTATGCTATTTTACCTGAGAGAGAGAGCAGCAGGAGTGATTTAGCTAGTTCATGCTCTTAGTTCTTCGTTCTGAACTTAATCTCAAAGAGTGATTTGCTTATGTGGTGTTATGAACGCTTATAATATCATGACAATCATGTTGAACTCGATGATATTTTTGCTTCTGGTACAAGTGAATGTTTCTTCTTTAAGCTAGTGTTGGTGGTGATTAGATAGCGGTAATGACTATGATGATTAAATAGTGATAATGATGACTACGATGATTTTTAGCTAGCTAGCTAGAGTATATATACTCATGTTGATCATATGATGCAAGAGTTTTTATATTAATATGATGATGATGATGAGTTATTATATCATTTAATGAAAGAAACCGTAGATTAGTTTCAGCTGGATGGATCCTACCTAAGTGATCAAGTATATGCCATATCCATATATATTATACTTGATCACCTAATTAGGTGATCAAGTATAATATGGATATGGCACACGCTTGATCACTTAGCTAGTAGCTAGATCCAATGCATCCAGTCGAAACTAATCCGCAGTACTTTCACCTAATGATTTAACAACTCATTATAATGTAAAACAATCACTAAATTAAATTGAAAACACAAAATTAAAGGAAAAATGAAAAAAAAACCCAAACATTTAGTACCGGTTGGTGTTACCAACCGGTACTAATGTCCTACACGCACCCGGGCCTGGCTCGTGCCACGTGGTCGCACTTTAGCGCCGGTTCGTGACGAACCGATACTAAAGAGGGGGGCCTTTAGTCCCCACTCTTTAGTGCATCACGTCCGCAACAAGTAGACCGACTCCTGCATGCATCTACTACTATTACTCCACACATCGACTGCTATCCAGCATGCATCTAGAGTATTAAGTTCATAAGAACAGAGTAACACATTAAGAAAGATGACATGATGTAGAGGGATAAACTCATGCAATATGATATAAACCCCATCTTTTTATCCTCGATGGCAACAATACAATACGTGCTTTGCAACCCCTGCTGTCACTGGGTAAGGACACCGCAAGATTGAACCCAAAGCTAAGCACTTCTCCCATGGCAAGAAAGATCAATCTAGTAGGCCAAACCAAACTGATAATTCGAAGAGACTTGCAAAGATAACTCAATCGTACATAAAAGAATTCAGAGGAGATTCAAATATTTCTCATTGATAAACTTGATCATAAACCCACAATTCATCGGATCTCGACAAACACACCGCATACATCAAATAGATCTCCACAAGAGAGGGGGAGAACATGGTATTGAGATCGAAAAAGAGAGAAGAAGCCATCTAGCTAATAACTATGGACCCGAAGGTTTGTGGTAAACTACTCACAACTCATCGGAGGGCTATGGTGTTGATGTACAAGCCCTCCATGGTCGATTCCCCCTCTGGCGGAGGCCGGTGAAGGCTCCAAGATGGGATCTCACGGATACAGAAGGTTACGGCGGTGGAAATTGTTTTTCGTTGGCTCCCTGGATGTTTTTGGGGTACGTGGGTATATATAGGAGGAAGAAATAGGTCGGTGGCCGCCCGAGGGGCCCACGAGATAGGAGGGCGTGCCCAGAGGGGGCGGGCGCACCCTCCTATCTCGTGGCTGCCTCGGCTGCTTCTTGGCTTGCACTCCAAGTCCTCTCGATCATGTTCGTTCTAAAAATCACGCTCCCGAAGGTTTCATTCCGTTTGGACTCCGTTTGATATTCCTTTTCTTTGAAATACTAAAATAGGCAAAAAACAGCAATACGGGCTGGGCCTCCGGTTAGTAGGTTAGTCCCAAAAATGATATAAATGTGTAAAATAAAGCCCATGAACATCCAAAAGGGGTAATATAATAGCATGGAACAATCAAAAATTATAGATACGTTGGAGACGTACCAAGCATCCCCAAGCTTAATTCCTGCTCGTGCTCGAGTAGGTAAATGATAAAAACAGAATTTTTGATGTGGAATGCTACCTAGCATAATTCTCAATGTAATTTTCTTTATTATGGCATGAATGTTCAGATCCAAATGATTCAAAATAAAAGTTCATATTGACACAAGAAATAGTAATACTTCAAGCATACTAATCATGTCTTCTCAAAATAACATGGCTAAAGAAAGTTCATCGCTACAAAATCATATAGTTAGTCTATGCTTCATTTTCGTCACACAAAAATGTTCCCAAATTCTACACCCCCAAGCAATTGTTTCGTACTTAAATAATCTCAAACTTTTTCAACTTTCACGCAATACATGAGCGTGAGCCATGGATATAGCACTATGGGTGGAATAGAATATGATGATGGGGATTGTGTGGAGAAGACAAAAAAGGAGAAAGTCTCACATTGACGAGGATAATCAACGGGCTATGGAGATGCCCATCAATTGATGTCAACATGAGGAGTAGGGATTGCCATGCAACGGATGCACTAGAGCTATAAATGAATGAAAGCTCAATAAAAGAAAACTAGTGGGTGTGCATCCAACTTTCTTGCTCACGAAGACCTAGGGCATTTGAGGAAGCCCATCGTAGGAATATACAAGCCAACTTCTATAATGAAAAATTCCCACTAGTATATGAAAGTGACAACATATGAGACTCACTATATGAAGAACATGGTGCTACTTTGAAGCACAATAAATGAGACTCGCTGTATGAAGGACATGGTGCTACTTTGAAGCACAAGTGTGGAAAACGAGATAGTAACATTGCCCCTTTTTGTTTTTTCTGTTTTTTCCTTTTTCTTTTTTTTCTTTGGCCTTTATTTTTTTTTGGCCTTTTTTTCTTTGGGACAATGCTCTAATAATGATGATCATCACACTTTTATTGATTACAACATATGAATTACAACTCGAAACTAGAACAAGATATGACTCTATATGAATGCCTCCGGTGGTGTACCGGGATGGTGCAATGAATCAAGAGTGACATGTATGAAAAATTATGCATGGTGGCTTTGCCACAAATATGATGTCAACTACATGATCATGCAATGGCAATATGACAAAAGTAATGTATGTCATGATGATAAACGGAACGGTGGAAAGTTGCATGGCAATATATCTCGGAATGGCTATGGAAATGCCATAATAGGTAGGTATGGTGGCTGTTTTGAGGAAGATATAAGGAGGTTTATGTGTGATAGAGCGTATCATATCACGGGGTTTGGATGCACCGGCGAAGTTTGCACCAACTCTCAAGGTGAGAAAGGGCAATGCACGGTACCGAAGAGGCTAGCAATGGTGGAAAGGTAAAAGTGCGTATAATCCAAGGACTCGACATTAGTCAAAAGAACTCATATACTTATTGCAAAAACTTATAAGTCATCAAAAAGCAAGCACTATGCGCATGCTCCTAGAGGGATACATTGGTAGGAAAAGACCATCGCTCGTCCCCGACCGCCACTCATAAGGATGCACAATCCAAGTACACTTCATGTTTCAAATTTGTTACACAACTTTAACCATACGTGCATGCTACAGGACTTGCTAACTTCAACACAAGCATTCTTTAAATTCATAGTCACCCAACTAGCATGACTTTAATATCACTACCTCCATATCTCAAAACAATCATCAAGTATCAAATTGATCATAGCATCCAATTCACTTCCTATGATAGTTTTTATTATACCCAACTTGGATGCTACCATTCTAGGACCAATTTTATAACCATAGCAAATACCATGCTGTTCTAAGAGAATCTCAAAATAATATAAGTGAATCATGAGAGACTAGCAATTTCTACAAAATTAAGCCACCGCCGTGCTCTAAAAGATATAAGTGAAGCACTAGAGCAAAAACTATCTAGCTCAAAAGATATAAGTGAAGCACATAGAGTATTCTAACAAATTTTAATCAAATAGGCTTCTCCCAAAAGGTGTGTACAGAAAGGATGATTGTGGAAAACTAAAAAGCAAAGACTAATATCATACACGGCGCTCCAAGAAAAGCACATATCATGTGGCGAATAAAAATACACCTCCAAGTAAAGTTACCAATGAACGAACACGAAAGAGGGGATGCCTTCCCGGGGCATCCCCAAGCTTAGGCTTTTGGCTATTGTTGAATATCTTTGGTAGCCAAGGGCATCCCCAAGCTTAGGCTTTTGCCACTCCTTATTCCATAGTCCATCAAATCTTTACCCAAAACTTGAAAACTTCACAACACAAAACTCAACAGGAAATCTCATAAGCTCCGTTAGTGAAAGAAAACAAAATCACCACATAAGATACTGTAATGAACTCATTATTTAATTATTTTGGTGTTAAACCTACTGTATTCCAAGTTCTCTATGGTTCATACTACTTAATACTAGCCATAGATGCATCAAAATAAGCAAACAACACACGAAAAAAAGAATCTGTCAAAAACAGAACAGTCTGTAGCAATCTATAACTAACGCAAACTTACGGAACTCTAAAACTCCTTCCAAAATAGGAAGTCCTGGGAAATTTGTCTATTGATCCTAAGTAGAAAGAATCAACGCAGAAGCATGTTTCTGTGATTTAACAAAACTAATTCCGTGCGCACAAAGTTTCTGTTTTTCAGCAGAATCAAATTAACTATCACCATACGTTATCCTATAGGTTCTACTTGTCACAAACACTAATTAAAACATAAAAACATATCTAAACAGAAGGTAGATGCAAAAATTATTACTAAATAGAAACAAAAACAAAAAACACAAATAAAATTGGGCTGCCTCCCAACTAGCGGTATCGTTTAACGCCCCTAACTAGGCATAAAAGCGAAGATAGATCTAAGTAGTGCCATCTTTGGCACTCAATTCATAAGTAGCTCGCATGATAGATTCATAAGGTAATTTGACTTTCTTTCTTGGAAAGTGTTCCATGCCTTTCCTTAATGGAAATTGGAATCTAATATTCCCTTCCTTCATATCAATAATCGCACCAATTGTTCTAAGGATAGGTCTACCAAGAATAATAGGGCAAGAAAGATTGCAATCTATATCAAGAATGATAAAATCTATGGGCAGCAAATTTCTATTTGCAACAATGATAACATCATTGATCCTTCCCATTGGCTTTTTAATGGTGGAATCTGCAAGGTGCAAATTTAAAGAGCAATCATCAAGATCATGGAAACCAAGAATATCACATAAAGTTTTCAGAATCGTGGAAACACTAGCACCCAAATCACACAAAGCAAAACATTCATGATCTTTAATTTTAATCTTTATAGTAGGTTCCCACTCATCATTAAGTTTTCTATGTATATAAACTTCCAAATTAAGTTTTTCATCATAAGATTGCATCAAGGCATCAATGATATGTTTGGTAAAAGCTTTATTTTGACTATAAGCATGAGGAGAATTAACAACGGATTGCAACAAGGAAATACAACCTTCTAAAGAACAATTATCATAATCAAATTCCTTGAATCCGAGATAGTGGGTTCAATGCTATTTAAAGTCATGACCTCTCCAATCCCACTTTTACCAAATTTAGCATCAAGATCTAAAAACTCCGAATTATTGGGACGCCTTCTAACTAAAGTTGACTCATGTCCAATCCCATTATTATTAAGATTCATATTGCAAAACAAAGATCTAATAGGGGACACATCAATAACTTTAAGATCTTCATCATTATTTTCATTGAAACTAGAGGAACAGGCCTTTACAAAGCAATCTTTTTTAGCACGCAATCTAGCGGTTCTTTCCTTGCACTCATCAATGGAAATTCTCATGGCTTTGAGAGACTCATTGATATCATGCTTAGGGGGAGTAGATCTAAGTTTAAGAGAATCAACATCAAGCGAAAGTCGATCAACGTTCCTAGCCAAATCATCAACTTTGAGCAATTTTTCTTCAAGCAAAGCATTAAAATTCTTTTGAGAAATCATAAATTATTTCACACTATTCTCAAAATCAGAGGGCATCTTATTAAAATTACCATAAGAATTATTGTAGGAATTTCCATAATTATTAGACGAGTTACTAGGGAACGGTCTAGGATTAAAGTTTCCTCTATAAGCATTGTTTCCAAAACTATTCCTACCAATAAAATTCACATCCATAGATTCATTATTATGCTCAATCAAAGTAGACAAAGGCATATCATTCGGATCAAGAGGAGTATTTTTAGTAGCAAATAATTTCACAAGTTCATCCATCTTTCCACTCAAAACATTGATTTCTTCTATAGCATGCACTTTTTTACTAGAAGATCTTTCGGTGTGCCATTGAGAATAATTAGCCATAATATTATCAAGAAGTTTTGTAGCATCTCCTAACGTGATTCCAATAAACGTGCCTCCCGCGGCAGAATCTAAAAGGTTTCTAGAAGCAAAGTTCAAACTGGCATAAAATTTTTGTATGATCATCCATAAATTAAAACCATGAGTAGGGTAATTGCGAATCATCAATTTCATTCTTTCCCAAGATTGGGCAACATGCTCATGATCAAGTTGTTTAAAATTCATAATATCGTTCCTAAGAGTGATAATCTTAGCGGGAGGAAAATACTTAGAGATAAAAGCATCTTTGCACTTGTTCCAAGAATTAATACTATTTTTAGGCAAAGAAGAAAACCAGACTTTTGCACGATCTCTAAGTGAAAACAGAAATAACTTCAATTTAACAATATTATTATCCGTATCTTTCTTTTTTTGCATATCACACAAATCAACAAAGTTCTTTAGATGAGTAGCGGCATCTTCACTAGGAAGGCCAGCGAATTGATCTTTCAAAATAAGATTCAGCAAAGCAGTATTTATTTCACAAGACTCAACATCCTTAAGAGGAGCAATCGGAGTACTGAGGAAATAATTATTATTGGTATTGGAGAAATCACACAATTTGGTATTATCTTGCGCCATGGCAACAAGTAATCCAACACACAAGCAAACAGAAAAAGGGCAAGCAAAAAAGAGAGGATAAGATTGGGAAAGAGAGGGTGAATAAAACGACAAGGGTGAAGTTGGGGAGAGGAAAACGAGAGGCAAATGGCAAATAATGTAAATGTGAGGGAGATGAGTTTGTGATGGGTACTTGGTATGTCTTGACTTGAGCGAAGATCTCCCCGGCAACGGCGCCAGAAATCCTTCTTGCTACGTCTTGAGCTTGCATTGGTTTTCCTTGAAGAGGAAAGGGTGATGCAGCAATAGTAGCATAAGTATTTCCCTCAGTTTTTGAGAACCAAGGTATCAATCCAGTAGGAGGCTCCTCAGAAGTCCCACGCACCAACCGGTAATAAAGGTATTTTTTTATTTTTTTTATTTTTGTAAATAATATTTGATTTTTTGGATTTTCAATTTTCTGAATTATTTGATGATTTAGTCTCTAATCACCCCTCTTAACTGCTCAAGTGTGGATCACCCATTCCAAATCGTCTAACTTCCCGGCCGGTCACCCATCCTCTCACTCCCTCAGCCTGAGCACGTTTAACTTCGGAGTTCTATTCCCCTTACTTTCCAAGACTGCACTTGTTGTTTCCCTGACAAATGTAAGCTGTCAATCCTATTAACCCTCAGCGGTTTAGCTTGAGCATTAGGTCACATGTTTCACCGTTTGAGTTTGGAACTATTATTCTAAAAAACTGTTAGTAACACTAATATTTCTTGAATAAGTTTGACCATAGTTTGACCATAGTTTGACCAGATTTGACCAAAATTAAAAAAATTGAAATAATTATTTAGTAACACTAGTATTCTTGAATAATTATGTTGCAACATTAATACTTCTTGAATAATTAGTTTGACCATAGTTTGACCAGATTTAACCAAAATTAAAAAAACTAAAATTTGAGCATATCTTTTTTTCCTTTTGGAATTTTAGGGTTCTAAAAAATTGCAAACGGGTTGTAGGCTATCAAAATCGGATGTCAAAATCGTGCTGGATTTTTTGATATATTATACATTTTCTTCCGACATCGTATGCAAAAGTTATAGTCGTTTTACATTTTCCCTACACTTTTTGCAAAACATGTCCAAAATTAAGTTTTTTAATTTTCCTAACTAGTAGATGTAATAATATAACTACTTCTCGAAGAATTTTATTTTTTGAATTTTTTATCATTTTCTTTTGTATTTTTCAAAACTGAAATGGCAATACAGAGGGGGGTGGTAGAGTTTGAAAATATCCCTATAGTCCCGGTTTGTGTCTCCAACCGGGACTATAGGTCAAACCCCTTAAGTCCCGGTTCGTGGCACGAACCGATACTGTCGGTGTACTAGAATAGGGGTACCCTAGTATCCCGAACTTGCGCATGGGCAGTTGCAGCACCCCGCGGCAAGGCTTGCCGGGCGACCGCCAAGGTCCTCCGTGGTCCCTTTGGAGCCATTCAAGAACAAAGTATTCAAGCCCAGGAGACAAGGCCCTGGCAAGAGGAGCTTGCCGGGAAGGCCAACCAAGGCATCCCAAGGAACTTGCCACGACGCGCCACGCGTCCCGGCAAGGCGACAAGGCCCCGGCAAGAGGAGCTTGCCGGGAAAACCAACCAAGGCATCTCAAGGCCTGGTGAGCGACAAGCTTCCGGGCGCGCCAAGACGACGACCGCGGCAAGACGCTTGCCGCGGCAGGTAGCCACCCTGTACCCACGCTCCAGCACATCCACCAACGTGTCGCCCTGGGGCTTTTCCAGGCGCGCGTGGCAGGAGGCTGTGCAGTCAACGGTGTGCGGTGGCATGCGACGCTGACAAGATCGCCATCGTGGCGAATGGTGGCGCCCCTGACGGTCCTTTTCTGCATTGTTTGGGCGACGCAGACGGGCATTCAATGCCTTTGTCCCCTGCCGTCAGGGTTAGGTAGGATACACTGTGCAGGTAGCTGTACCAACCGCAACTCCTTTTACATTTTTACCCTTCTCTGCATTGCCACCTGTCGGTGACCCCTTGAGCATATAAAAGGAGGCCCATGCGCAATGTAGAGGGGGTTCGGATCATTTCGAAGCCAGAAAAACACTTAGCTCTCTGGGGCAAGAACACAATACAATCAAACAAGCAGAAGTAGGAGTATTATCTCTCCGGAGAGCTCCGAAGCTGGGTAAACTGCTCATGTGCTTCGCCTCGATCTGCTCTTCGTGCGACCTCCGCCCCCCGCCGAACCGAAAGGGGCTCGGTCCGCCGGCCCCATAGGTGCTCGTGGATCAGTTTCCCCGACATCTTTGGCGCGCCAGGTAGGGGGCGTCGAGATTGTGTGAACTTGATCTGGCATTCATGCGAGCTAGATCCTCATCTTCTTCATCGACGTGCCACCGAAGAAGAAGGCTTCGGAGGCAGCTGTTCCATCCGCGTCGATCCCACCGCCACCGGAGCAAGTGGGTGGTGGGGTAGACGCCGGCGGAAGAATGGACGTCGACGAGGAAACCCACAGTGCTGCCAGATCCAAAGAGAAGGCGGCACAGACCTCGGCGTCCGTGCATGTACCGCGCCCATCTCAGGAGGCGCAAGACCGACAGCGTCATGGTATTCGCAGTACCATACGCTTGTTGGAACAAGATCGAGCTGGTGGATCTCGGGATGCTCGAGATCAGCGTGCACGCCAACATGCTGGCACGAGTGAGCCACGGTCGCCTGGACGGGATACTGCTCCTTCTAACATAGTTAGGAGTCCGAGCACATCCCGCTCCTCGCACCGATCGCCACTACCACCCACCACTCCAGCAGAAGCTTTGGCGCGGGCTCAACTGATCCTAGATTACCCTCCTGCGGAAGACAAGATCGACCAATGGAGGGCCACCATTCAGAGTCTCATCGGCTTCGCCAACGGTGACACTCCGCGGCAACCGAGCACATCGTTGCCGCGGCAGGGTTGCCAGGCGCGAGCCGACGGCGACAAAACTGGTGATGGTGCAACCACCATGCACTCTCCACCCCGAAGGCCAAGATCGCCGACTCGTCGGATCCACCTCGACAGCGACTCCACCGCATCATCAGATCCACGAGCTCGTCGCGATCAGCGCCAGGTTCTTCAACAGCAAGAAGACGCTCGTACTCGCATCGAGCGCCGAAGAGAAGCGCGACGTCAATCCGACAAGCGCGCTGGGCCCTCTGTTGACATGCATGCGCCAGGGGAACCAGGCGACTTGCCGTACGCGGTAGGTTGCCCTGCGTTCACTCGTGAGCTGCCGCAAGTCCAGTGGCCCAGCACGAAGAATTTTAAGCCAGATGTACCCGAGAAGTATGACGGCAAGTCGCATTCGTCAGAATTCCTCAGCATCTACACCATTGCGGTGCAAGCTGCTGGGGGGCGAGACGACAAGATCCTTGCCAACTACTTCCCGCTGGTGCTCAAGCCCAATGTCAGATCCTGGCTCATGCACTTGCCGGACAACTCCATATCCTCCTGGGCTGACTTGTGCCATCAGTTTGTCGGCGCCTTCACAGGCGGCCACAAGCCTCATGGCCAAGAAAGCGACCTTCATCTGCTCGCCCAGAAGGAAGGAGAGCCCTTGCGCAAGTACATTCAAAGATTCAGCCGCGTACAGCATAACATCCCAGATGTCCACCCTGCCGCGGTGATCAGCGCGTTCCATCAGAACGTGCGAAACCGCAGGATGCGGGAGGAGATGGCGATGTGCAAAATCAGACACATCAGTGAGCTATACGCCCTGGCCGACAAGTGTGCGCGTGCTGAGGAAGGGAGGAAACTCCCCGGAGAGAACACAGGAGCAGGAGGATCTGATAGCGAGGATACTGCCCCGGCAAAGAAAAACCGGCGGCGGAACAACAGGAAAAAGAAAGGCAAAGAGGTCCTAGTCGTTGTGCAGTCCGGCAAGAAAGCCGAAACTGGTGGCTCCGGCAAGGAGGTTGCCGCAGCTGCGGCGGTCGCCGAGAAGCAGGACAGCGCCAATAGGCAGTACTGCAAGATCCACCGCACCAAGGGCCATGATCTCCAGAGCTGCAAGAAAGTTGAGCAGCTTGTCGAGCAGCAGAAAGCTGAATACGAGCGGCGCGACAAGGAGAAGGGCCAGGAAGGTGCTGGAGGAGCTGGCAAGAAACGTCCCGGCCGAGGGGGACGCCGCGGCAAGGCCAAGCAGCGGCAAGGAGACAGACCTCCCCGTGGCCGCGACAAGGATGAAGATGACGACGACGAAGAAGATATGGATGATGACGAGGCCGATGAGCAGGAGTTCCAGAAAGCCACAAAGGTCCTGTGCGTTGATGGCGGTGCTTCTCTGCATACTTCACACCGCCAGCTCAAGCAATGGGTGCGGGAAGTCAATGCGGCAGAACCACCCATCGAGTCACGCAAGCCTCTGAAATGGTCCAGCACGCCTATCATCTTTGATATTGAGGACCACCCTGATCGCATAACTGCGGTTGGGTGCTTGCCGATGTTGGTTTCACCAACTATCCTCAACCTCAAGGTCACAAAGATGCTAGTTGACGGCGGGGCCGGCTTGAACCTGATTTCCTCCGCGGTACTCCAGAAACTCCAGATCCCTGATAGCGAGCTCGAAGAAACCGGCACATTCCAAGGAATCAATCCGGGGAGGAGCAAGCCGAAGGGAAAGATCACGTTGCCGGTAACATTTGGCAGCGAGTTGAACTTCAGGACTGAGAGGGTCACCTTTGACGTTGCTGACTTCCCATTGCCCTACAATGGGATATTTGTCCATCCAGCACTCGCCAAATTCATGGCAGCCTCTCACTATGCCTACAATGTGCTGAAGATGCCAGGCCCGGTAAGTATCATCTCTGTCCTTAGCGACAAGAAGGATGCTCTTATCTGCGCCGACAAGATCTACTAGGAGGCAACGGCCGCAACAGATCGCAAGTCACTTGCCGCTGAAGCTCCCGAGGGGAAGAAGAAAACCAAGTCCGGCAAGAGTTTTGATGCCCACTCCGGCAAGCGCACCTCTTCGGAGTGCTGCGCTACCGTCGAGGACGCACCATCGAGCTCCACCGGCAAGTGTAAGAAGGCAATGGCGGCTCCACCAGAGACTAAGAAGGTGTCCGCCAAGGAGGACGGCACTGGTGGTACTTTCACCATCAGTGCCACTCTCGACCCTAAATAGGAAGGCGCGCTCGTTGCCTTCCTGCGGGCGAACGTCGACGTGTTTGCATGGCAACCGTCTGACATCCCCAGTGTTCCCAGGAAGGTAATCGAGCACTATCTTGCCGTCTGCCCTCATGCGCGGCCCGTCAAGCAGAATGTCAGGAAACAAGCAGTGGAGCACCAAGAATTCATTGCAGAAGAAATCAAGAAGTTGGAAGCAGCAGGCCTTGTCAGAGGAGTGCTCCATCCTACGTGGTTGGCCAATCCTGTTGTCGTACGCAAAGCCAACGGGAAATGGAGGCTTTGTATCGATTTTACCGATGTCAATAAAGCTTGTCCCAAAGACCCATTTCCCTTGCCGCGCATCGACCAGATTGTTGACTCCACAGCCGGATGTGACTTGCTTTCATTTCTTGATGCATACTCAGGATACCATCAGATCTTCATGGCAGAAGAGGATGAGGATAAAACCGCATTCATCACCCCATGTCGCACATACTGTTTTATACGGATGCCTTTCGGTTTAAAGAATGCTGGTTCAACATTTGCAAGGGTTGTCCATCACGCTTTTGAGCCGCAAATGCACAGAAATGTGGAAGCCTACATGGATGACATAGTGGTCAAGAGCAAGGACAAAGCGACTCTGATCCAAGGTTTAGATGAAACCTTCGCGAATTTGCGCAAGATCAACCTCAAGCTTAACCCCGAGAAGTGTGTGTTTGGGGTCCCCTCCGGCAAGCTTCTCGGATTCTTCGTGTCTCAGCGGGGAATTGAAGCCAATCCCGAAAAGAGCAAGGCCATCAAGCAGATTGAAGCACCAAAGCGCGTCAAGGATCTACGAAGACTTTCCGGTTGCGTAGCTGCTCTTAGCAGGTTTATCTCTAGGTCTGCTGAGCGCGCCTTGCCATTTTTCAAAATATTGAAAAGGGCAGGTCCAATGAAATGGACTCCGGAAGCGGAGGCTGCGCTGCAGGACTTGAAGAGATACCTGTCCTCCAGTCCGACACTTGTCGCACCTAAGCCACAAGAGAAGTTACTGCTATATATAGCGGCAACCAATCAAGTGGTTAGTGTTGCGTTAGTGGCGGAGAGGGAGACGGATGACGAGCCAGCAACCACGGCAAGTGCATCCAGCGACAAGCAAGGAACTTCACCGACAAGCTCTGGTCCCGAAGAGAATTGTGCAGCACCCAGTTTACTTTGTCAGTTCCCTTCTGCAGGGGGCTCGGTCAAGGTACTCTGGTGTGCAGAAATTGCTTTTCGGCCTTCTCATGGCCTCGAGAAAGCTGCGCCATTACTTCCAGGCACATGAGATCATAGTTGTCACTCGCTTTCCGTTGAAGAGGATACTGCAAAATCCAGAAGCAACAGGCAGGATTGTCGAGTGGGCACTGGAACTGTCAAGCTTTGGCCTCAAGTTTGAAAGCACTTCGACTATCCAAAGCAGAGCATTGGCAGAGTTCATAGCAGAGTGGACGCCAACGCCAGATGAAGAAATTATAGAGACGAGCATCCCCGTCAAGGAAGCAAGTAAAGAGTGGCTGATGTACTTTGATGGTGCCTTCTCACTACAAGGCGCCGGTGCAGGCGTGCTACTTGTCGCACCCACCGAAGAGCACCTCAAGTACGTAGTCCAGATGCACTTTCCCAAGGAGCAAGCAACGAACAATACTGTAGAGTATGAAGGTTTGCTTGCCGGTCTCAGGATCGCAGCAGACATTGGGATCAAGAAGCTCATTGTCAGAGGAGACTCACAGCTTGTCGTCCGCCAAGTGAACAAGAATTATCAGAGTCCATTGATGGAAGCTTACGTTGATGAAGTGAGGAAGCTAGAAGAACACTTTGACGGCCTGCAGATGGAACATGTTCCAAGAGCTCAGAACGACATTGCTGACGGCCTGTCAAAGTGCGCCGCACTTAGGTTACCTGTGGAACCAGGGATCTTTGTGCTCAAGTTGACTCAACCGTCCGTAACACCATCAACTGGACAGAGCAAGAAGAGGAAGTTGATTTCTGGAGACTACTTTCCAGCAGAGCTCCCCGAAGCCGCCGCCAAGAAAGTCCTCAAGATCAACGCCAAGGATGCTGAGGAGCAGTCTGCTCCGGCGAGCCCTAGGGTTCGTACCGTCAAAGCAGACGCTCCCGACAAGCTTTTCTCCGGAAAGCTTGCTGGGGAACATCAAGCTCTGGCCGAGCCACAGGTTCTTACCGTAGAAGCGGATGTTCCCGCAGCAGTAGATGTGCCTTTAGTCCTTGTTGTCGAGCCGCAAGCTCCAGCATGGGCACGGCAGATTGTCCATATCCTTCAGACGGGAGAACTTCTCGAAGGGCAAGAAGAAGCGGAAAGAGTAGCCCGGCAGTCAAGTATGTACCAGTTTGTTGACAACACACTGTACAGAAGAAGACTCAACGGCGTGAAATTGAAGTGTATTCACCGGGAAGAAGGACAAAAGCTGTTGGCAGAGATACATGGAGGCATATGCGATCACCACATTGGCGCGAGAGCACTTGCCGGCAAAGCATTCCGGCAAGGTTTCTTTTGGCCAACAGCCCTCCAGGATGCAACTGTGCAAGTAACCAAGTGTGAAGCGTGCCAGTTCCATTCCAAGCAGATACACCAGCCAGCTCAAGCTCTCCAGACGATCCCTTTATCCTGGCCATTCTCGGTTTGGGGGCTCGACATCCTTGGCCCCTTTCCCCGAGCTGTCGGGGGCTTTGAGTACTTGTATGTTGCAATCGACAAGTTCACAAAGTGGCCGGAAGTGGAACCAGTGAGGAAGGTGACAGCACAGTCAGCAGTCAAGTTCTTCAGGTCGATTGTTTACCGTTTCGGGATCCCTAACAGGATCATTACCGACAACGGCACGCAATTCACGAGCCGCACCTTCATGCCGTTCGTCCAAGATCTTGGCGCCAAGGTCTGCTTCGCTTCTGTTGCTCATCCGAGAAGCAACGGTCAAGCAGAGAGGGCAAATGCTGAAGTGCTGCGCGGGCTCAAGACCAGAACTTTCGACAGGCTGCACAAGTGCGGAAGAAATTGGATCGAGGAGCTGCCGGTGGTTCTTTGGTCGATCAAGACGACGCCAAATCAAGCCACTGGCCAGACACCTTTCGCTCTAGTCTATGGAGCAGAGGCAGTTCTCCCCACGGAACTCGGATATGGGTCACCTCGAGTGCTCGCTTATGATGAGCTTGAGCAAGAGCAGCTGCGACAAGATGACGCGCTGCTCCTTGAGGAAGACCGTCTTCAGGCTGATGTACGAGCTGCTCGATACCAGCAAGCTTTGCGCCGCTACCATAGCCGCAAAGTTAATGCCAGAAGTTTCGAGGAAGGCGACCTTGTTCTTTGGCGCGTTCAGTCCGCCAAGAATTCCAACAAGTTGACGCCGAAGTGGGAAGGCCCTTACCGGGTGAAACGAGTCACTAGGCCTGGCGCTGTCCGCCTTGAGACTGAAGATGGCATTCCGGTGAGCAACTCCTGGAACATTGAGCATCTTCATAAGTTTTACCCGTAGGGCGCGGTTGCCCGAACCTGTTCCGGGAACCACCTTTTGTACAAGTCTTGCCGATGTTGCACGTAATCCTTTGTACAAAGCCGGGCGCAGACCCCGTGCATAAGTAAAGCTCATGTGCTCCGCACATCTTGTCAATTTCATGCTTTTTACTTTATATTTGCATGCTTTATCTGACACTTTGTGCAGCACCTACCCCGGTAAGTAATAACGAGCCACAAGGCACCGTATCTTAATTTTCTCTTCTTTCTTTTTCTCAAAAAAGAAAGTTCCCTCGCACACAAGTTTGCCCGGGGGGGGGGAGAGGAGAAGATAATGGTGTGGGCCAAGAATCATCCGAGGAAGCTTACCGGAAAGCAAGCGACAGAAAAGCTAAGTTGCCAAAGTTTGAGCAATCAGTTTTAATTTTTAAGTTATCTTCCTCGAACGACCGTACTTTGTATGGAAAACCTGTGCGCGGAGGAACCAACTCGTAGCTAGTTGCGCCCTTACTTTGTTTCGAGTCCGCTCAACAATTTAAGTGAGCTGCGACTAGTTGCGACAAGGTTTCTTGTCGGTGGCGGCACCGCCAGCAGGCTGCTGATGTTCCGCACTCAGCGCTCGCGGCAAAGGTGCCTGCGCCGGCAAGTTCCCTAAAAAGCGTAGGGCAGAAACATACAAAGCAAGGAATCAAGTAAAGGAAATAACATAGCAAATCTCTACCCAAAACAGAGTTATATTACAAGATAACTTGTCGCAGCTCTAACAGAATGTTCTCATGACATGACCAGCCGCGACAAAGAAGAAGAAGAGAAGGGCGGCCTAATCTACGCGATCGCCCTCAACCCTCTTGATCCCGCTAACTTTGTCCATGATGGGTGCGACAAGGGCCTTGAGCGCTTCCACGTCAGCATCCGGCGGCAAGGACTTGAGGACGTTGGTGAAGTTGAGGCCTGGGTTGCGGAAGGCCACCTTCATCAGCACCTTCTGGAGAGCCCCCGCGCAAATCCTACGCGACTCGTCGGCCAGCTGCTTTGGGATCTTCTCCCGGAGTTGCTGGAGAGCCGTCGCCACGCCTTTGAAGAATAGGCTGAGCTTGGCGCTGGGTTGGAGATGCTCGTCGGAAGGATACCCAAAATCCTCCATCCCCAGTTGCGCCAGCTCCCCGTCGATGGCTGCAGCGGCATCCACAAGACCCTCGGTCCAGTGCTCCACAGTCTCTCGGAAATCATCATGGGCGGCAGCGGCGTTCGTCAGCAGCGCCTCGTCGGCTTTGATCTTTTCCTTCAACGTCACCTCCTGTTCCCTAGCGCCATCCAGTGTCTGGGTCAAGGTGGCCAACTTCAGTTCAAGATCCGTGTTGGAGTCCTTGGCGGCGCTGAGGTCCTTGCCCTTTTCAGCGAGAAGACCCTGCAGCTCACCATGAGCGGCAGCATCCTTCTCGCGCTCGCGCTTGAGCGCGGCAAGCTCCTCGCCGCTCGCCCTGAGATCAGCTTCCAGCTCCGCTACTTTCGCCTCCAGCTCCTTATTGGTGGCCTCGGTAGCTGCGGCAATGTCCTTTGCCTCCTTGAGAGCCCCGCCAATCGCTAGGTCCCGCGCGGCGAGCTCCTCCTCGTGGCTGTCAAGGTTCACCTTGCGCTGCGCCAACTCTCCTTCCTGCGCAAATAGGCTTTCAGCGACAAGCCGTTGCTTCTCTTCAGCTTGAGCCTTCTCGAGGAGGAAGGCTTTCCGCTCCTCGAGAAGTTGCTCCCGCTCCTCCGCCAGGGACCGGAGAGCCTCCTGCCTGAGACCCCGGAGCTCCTCCGCGGCTTCTCAATGTCGACTCCCACCTTCGCGACAAGCGCTTCTCGGGAGGCCAGCTTGGCTTGTCGGGCGCGGTAGAGCGACGTTAGCTTCCGCAGCAGCCGCTCCTCTTCAGGCTCGTCGCTGCTGCTTGGCGCGCCAACCAGCGTCAATCCGGTGGAAGCGAGCACCTCTACGTCAAAGGTTTCTCCTTCGACCGGCGCCCTGGAGCTCGAAGCCCAGGGGAGCTTGATGAAGACGCCATCGCTGGCCTTCAAGTAGGCGTCGGGCTGGGGCTCTTCGGAGCCCGGCGTTGCGGCAGCGGCAGAGGGATCGGTGGTTGGTGCAGCGCCTGATGCTCCTGCGGCCTCGGGGCCGTCAGTGCGATCGCCAGATTCCTCGCTGGCTTCCGCGGCGGCAGCCTTGGCGGCCTCTTCGCCGGCGGGATCATCGGCGCCGGCCTCTCCTTCGGTGGCGGCGGCATCGTCATTGTTGCCGCACGCGTTCTCCTCACAAGTGGCCTCAGTTTCCATTAGCTCCGTGGCAGGTGGATCTGACGACCGAAGAAGGGAGAGAAGTCAAGCGAATATTCAAAAAGAAAATCAGAAGAAGAAGAACTCAAGGGAAATTCTCAGGCAAAAGGGGTACCTGTGCTGGGATCTGTAGTCGTGGTCTCCACCACCGGAGGATCACCGGCGCTGTCCCTTGCCGGAGAACTGCCCCTTGCCGGAGAATTCTGCCTTGCGGAGAGTCCTCCCTTGCCGGGGAATGCTCCCTTGCCGGGGAATCCTCCCTTGGCGGTATAGTCGAAGCAGATGGCACTTCGGGAGCAGCTTCCGGGCATTCCTGGTGAGGCTGTTCTGCTCCTGTACAAATCCAACAGTCAAGATATCAGTAAGAGAAAAGAGCACCCATGCGCACCTGACGGCAGGAAGTAAACTATAAACTTAGGCTGGGGGCTGCGCTGGGGGCTGCTTTGGGGAGTAGTTGCCAAGTCCGTCAAGGTGGTCTCAGACACACCCCCTGCTGACACGGTGGGATCATCTTCGATGACAATCACCGAGGACTTGGCTCTCTTCGCCGCTCTCTGGGCCAGCGTCCTGAAAAGGAATGGATTCAGATCGAAGCAAGTCAGATACAGGACGAAAGCAACAAGATTGAAGAACTACAAGGACAGTAAGGAATCTTACTCTTCTTCTTCCTCGTCGGAGCTGAGCGCGGAGAGATCGAAGTCCGGCTCGCCTCCGGTGCGACGAGGCGGAGGAGTAGGCTCCCTTGCCCGCTTGGCAGGATCAGCGGCAGTGGACCGGGAAGACCCCGCTCCAGTTGTCGCAGCGCCTTGAGGCGCTCCCGCGGCAACGGTGCTTGCCGCGGTAGAGCGTGTCGCGCGGCTCGGCGGCTATTGACCCGTCTACCGCCCCGCTATGTCCGCGGCCTTGCGAAGACGCCTCCTTGGCGGGGCCGGGGACTCTGCCTACGGCAAGCTGTCTGAAGGCTCGGGCCCGACAGGCTCTTCCTCGCCGGGCTCGCTCGGCTCAGCTTCAGGCCCGGCAAGATCTTTCTTGCCGGCAAACTCCTCGCGCTCGGCAAGGCTTGCCGCCTCTGCTGCCTCTGCCTCCTCCACGGTGAACCCGAACTCACTCGCGGCAATTGCTGCCGCCACCTCTTCCAGCCTGGTGGCGATGCGCTGCATCTCGTCATCAGTGGTGTCGCGGGTGAGGCTCTTCTGCTCGTCAGCGTGGACCGGCACTTCTACCAAGTCGTCGAAGAACGCTCGCACGACGTCATCCGCAGGTTCTTGCCAAGTTGGGGCAATTCCGTGTGAATCGCACAACGGCATCGTTGCACGGATTCGGTCGAGCGAAGAATTGTTGCACAACGGAACAACATCCCTCGGCAACGTGAATGGATGCTGAGGATCGCATTTGAACAACTCCAGGAGCATCGCATCCAGCTCCAGGACGGTGAAGTTGAAGTTGAGGCCCGGGCGCAGCCTCATGATATCCGCCGAGTTCTTGAACTCCCAGGCGGGTCTCCCACTCTCCTGCAGGGGGCGATGCGGCGGCGAAGAAAATCTGCGCCAACAACGCCTACGGTGAGCCCGGCAAGCCTGAGGCGAAGGATCCGAGTGATGGCAATTTTCAGCCTGCCGTCTTCCGGGGCCACGTTGCTCCAATCGTTGCCGCGCGCTATTGGGGCTTGTCGCAGGGCAGTAAATGGCTGCGGGTTCTCCTTGACGATCCAGCACCACTCTGCTCTCCACTCCTCCCACTTGCTGCGAAGCTCACCCTCCAGATATGCTTCCTTCTTGCCGACTCTCGAGATCCAAGCGATCCCGCCGGCAAGAGGCTCTCCTCTCTCAACCCGAGGCATGAAGAAGTGGCGGAAAAGGGCTACGTTTGGGTGAACTCCGACAAAGTTTTCGCACAAATGTGCGAAAACTGCCATGGTCACAACGGCGTTGGGGGTGAAGTCAAGGAGGCGGAACCCGTAGGTGTTCATGATGTCGCAAAAGAATTCAGAGAAAGGCGGGCAGAGCCCGCAGTAGAAGAACAGCGCGAAAAAGGGGTACTCGTTCGGAGCCAGTCTCGAAGCGGTGGCCGGGAGTACCCTCGTACGCGGATGCGCTCACGTCTCCGTAGACCAGAAGAGGTAGTAGTACTCCCTCAGCTCCTTCACACCGAGCTGAGGGGAGAAGAGGGCCCGCTCCTTCCGCAGCGCCGCGAGCCGCTGCGCCTCGGCCGACTTCATGCCCTTCCCCTTGTCAGCTTTTGGAGCCATGAAGGAGGTAGTGGGGGAGATCGGCGGCATTGGTGATGCTGGTGGCAATGGGGAGCAGAGCGCTACTCTCTTTCGGCTTTGAGAAGAAATGGGGAGCGGCAGAGATTTTCGAGGAAGGAGTAACAACCGGCGAAGTGGGGAAACTGCCCCTGTTTCCTCTGCTTATAAAGAGGGAGGGGGCGGACGTTTCGCCCTTCCGAATAAAGAAACCACCCATGATCTCTCCCACGATGCCGCATTCAACGCGTGCCGTTGGGGGAGGGCGCGGTGGATACGGAGTAAGATTCGGCGTTACCCGGGCCGCGCGTGCCCGTGCCCTGTTTTGGGCGTGGCCCAACAGCGCTCGGCACCGTGTGTGGCCCAGGCCCGGGGGCTCCTGTCGGTGTACTAGAATAGGGGTACCCTAGTATCCCGAACTTGCGCACGGGCAGTTGCAGCACCCCGCGGCAAGGCTTGCCGGGCGACCGCCAAGGTCCTCCGTGGTCCCTTTGGAGCCATTCAAGAACAAAGTATTCAAGCCAAGGAGACAAGGCCCCGGCAAGAGGAGCTTGCCGGGAAGGCCAACCAAGGCATCCCAAGGAACTTGCCACGACGCGCCACGCGTCCCGGCAAGGCGACAAGGCCCCGACAAGAGGAGCTTGCCGGGAAAACCAACCAAGGCATCTCAAGGCCTGGTGAGCGACAAGCTTCCGGGCGCGCCAAGACGACGACCGCGGCAAGACGCTTGTCGTGGCAGGTAGCCACCTGTACCCACGATCCAGCACATCCACCAATGTGTCGCCCTGGGGGTTTTCCAGGCGCACGTGGCAGGAGGCTGTGCAGCCAGCGGTGTGCGGTGGCATGTGACGCTGACAAGATCGCCATCATGGCGAACGGTGGCGCCCCTGACGGTCCTTTTCTGCACTGTTTGGGAGACGCAGACGGGCATTCAATGCCTTTGTCCCCCACCGTCAGGGTTAGGTAGGATACACTGTGCAGGTAGCTGTACCAACTGCAACTCCTTTTACATTTTTACCCTTCTCTGCATTGCCACCTGTCGGTGACCCCTTGAGCATATAAAAGGAGGCCCATGCGCAACGTAGAGGGGGTTCGGATCATTTCGAAGCCAGGAAAACACTTAGCTCTCTGGGGCAAGAACACAATACAATCAAACAAGCAACAGTAGGAGTATTATCTCTCCGGAGAGCTCCGAAGCTGGGTAAACTGCTCGTGTGCTTCGCCTCGATCTGCTCTTCGTGCGACCTCCGCCCCCCGCCGAACCGAAAGGGGCTCGGTCCACCGGCCCTGTAGGTGCTCGTGGATCAGTTTCCCCGACATCTTTGGGTTTCCCCGACAGATACTAAAGGTTAGCCCTTTAGTACTGGTTCTTCATCTTCTTTCATTGCAAACTCATCGGCTTCATCTTGCACCACTTCATAGTTGGAGCGTTGAATGCTTGCACTTCCCTTATAGAGGGAAACAACACAACGCCATGCGTCTTCGACCATGGCGAAGGGTCGAAGATGAGGGAGATCTTTGGGTAGAACTGCATCTTGAATGATGAGGAGAGCATTCTCATTGAATTGATGGTCCACGGCTTCTTTAGGGGTGAAGTTGCTTCGGTCATGTGGATGGAAACCTTCTTCAATGATTCTCCAAAGGTTAGTATTCACATGACCTAAATGACGCTTGAAGCGATATACCCAAGAATCAAAGTCCTCATTTTTTACAATCTTAGGAGGAGGGCCGGCATGATTTAAATGAGTAGAAGGAATCGGTCCTCCATAAACTGGAGGAGCCACATGGGCAAAGATGTCGGTGCCATTTCTACCACTAGTAGAAGGATCCTTTTCACTAGTAGCTTCCCCCTTGTCGGATTAGCATCCGTCACCTTGTCAGTGGGATCACCCACTTTCAACGGCGAGGTAGATAGTTTAAGTCCTTCTAAGAATTTATTAAACATGCTTTCAACCTCAGTAGTCATGGAGGTTTTCAATGTGTCTGAAGCCACATTGAATTCCTCACGAGACACCGTGGTTCCCCCTTAACCCGTAGACGAGATTGGATTCACACCGGAGTGCTCCTCCCTACCGTCTATGGTGTCAACTATCATCTTCGGACGGCAAAGTCCTTAATAAAGAGACGAGGCTCTGATACCAATTGAAAGGATCTATATAGTTTACTAGAGGGGGGTGAATAGGCAACTAACAATTTTTAACTTATCTTTACCAAATTAAACTTTGCATCAAAGTAGGTTGTCTAGATATGCAACTAGGTGAGAAACCTATATGATGCAACAACAACAAGAACACACGCAAGCAAGGAATTGTGACACCCCAAAAATTTGGCCTTGTTTTAATGAATTTTTTTTTCAGGAATTAAAACTTTGGATATCTGAGCTCCTTTTTGATTTTTAAATCATTTCCTTCCCTGTGATGATGAGTTTTTCCCAAAGAGAAATTTTTTCAAATATGTCATTGGACTTGTTTAACCTCTCAAGAAAAACATTCATTTTATCAGTATAAATAATTAAATAATTAAGTTGCTTGATCTTTATTTTCTTGAAAATGGTTTTTCAAGGTTAAATGGCCATATTTGAACTACAACCATTTGATAGATTCACTTAAAATTCCCACAAAAATTTGGAGATGTCATGTGATGTTTTTAAATCACTCTTATGCAAAAATATATTTTTTTCATGAAATATTTTGAGCCCTTAACTCAATTTTTCTTCTCTGGTCCAGAGTGCATTTTGCACTACAACCCATTTAAATATTTCTTCCTGGCCTCCACCAAAATTATGGGATATTGTTAGTAGCATATGATTCAACTTTATGCAAAAACCTAGTGCTGTTCTTTGAAAATATTGAGTGAATCAACCTCTTTTTCATTCTGGTCCAGCCTTGTGATTTCTACTGCAACCCTATTTATTTTTGCTCCAATGATCTTGTGCTTTCTCCTACTTGTAGATGGCCCCACCAAACCCCTAAATCCAGGAGCATGCAACCTTTTGGATCATTTTTGGTTCATGAAATAATGCTATTTATTTCTTGACCAGAATTGAAGCTTTGTAAAACTTGCACTAACAAGTTGCTGCATTTGACCAACTAACCCCACCACCCTCTTGTACATCTAAAGAGACCACCATATGGAGTTTTTGGCCACTCCAAGACTTGCCTAAGTGCCCTTGGCATTATGCCAAACACCTTATGGGCAGGATCTGTTTTGGCATGAATTTTTGGTTTGCACTGTGAACCTGATCCCCTGACCAAACCAGCTTGTCCACTGATCTCCTTGCAAGCCCAAACCTAGACCTGTTAACCCCTAGCCTCAACCGCGACCTCTAGCATGCTCTGGCATTTCGTCGAGCACACTCAGTGCGTGCACGGGACGCGCCCAGAGCGCGCTTATTGCACGACCCGTGCGCCCGAGCCGACACGCTGGCCCCCTGGCTTTGGCCACACGGCAGCACCTCGCCACGCACTCCCTGCCTCGCAGCATCGCGCCAAACCACCCTGGCACGCTACAGCGCCGCCGCCAGGGCGTTCTTGGCGGCACTCTGGCGTCCGCAGTGGCTCCAGCCACGGGCAGCACTACCCAAACCCCTCCCGCTCACCACCTGGCCCCTGGAGCAGTGCGAGCTCATCCGCGGCCATGTCCTCTAGCGCTCGTCGCCACCACGATGCCCTGCTGCTACAGAACATCGGTTCGCCGGAAGCTTATCCACGGCCGCCGCGGAACCGCCTTGCCTCGCTTATAAATGGACGCCCCGGGCCGTTCCCGCACACGGGCAACCTCAGGCCACCCCAATGACGCTTTCCCAGCTCGCCAATCGACCCAGGAGAGCTTTCTTCCTCATCTCCGGCAACTCCTGCCGCCACCACCGCCCCGGCCAATCCGGCACCTCCAGTACCTCCCCCTCTCCATTCTCTTCGCCAGAAACTTCCTCATCCTCCCGTGAACCCTTCCCCCTACTCGATTTTGATCGGGAACCACCGCCGCCTCAAAACCACTTTACCACCGAAGCTTCCCTCCGCCGCGGAGCTCGCCGCCGGCGATTTCCTCCACCTCCGACGACCCTACGACTACCGGAGTGACCACCTCGGCCCCCTGAATCCGCTGGTGGCCTCAGCTTTCCGAACGGAGCCACCGTTCGCCGGCGATGATCGCCGGAGCCCCGCTCCACTCGGGCAGAGGAGGGAGACGACGCGGGCGACTGGTCAAACCTGACCAGTGGGCCAGGCGGGCCCACCGTCAGAGACCCAACGCCGGTCCACGTGGTTAAGTGGAGGCGTAAAGCCTCAAGTACGCCTCCTCTGCACCGAAAGCGTAATCTCGTTTGAAACGTTTTCTTTTCTGTTTTATTTTAAAAAACAGATTTGACCAAATCTTTGACTGGCTATAACTTTTTAAATATAAGTCCAAATGAACTGATTCTTTTTCCTACCTCTCTCAAATTTCATCTAGTTTATTTTAAGATTTATTTGAAAAAAATTCAGAACAACTTTTGGTGCTGTTTTTATTTTGTGTGTTAATTCTTTTATATTGCTAAAATAGGATTTTTGAAGAGAGGGGAATAGTTTAAAGTTTTGGAGTGCACCCCGCCTTTCCACACATTGAAGGCAAGCATTCTGAACCCCGGCATAATATTTTTGTGTGTTCGATGACACGTTCATAATATCACCTCACTTTGGAGAAACTTGTTATTTCATGTGATATGATCATATGCATGGGTACATGTTATTGATTTCCATGCTATTGGAAATGGACACACTTGTGATGATAATCACCCTCATGTGCCTTGCATGCATACCGGCAGGAACCCGGGAAAACCTCTGCCTTGGGTAGGCATGAGTTTGTCGCCGGTCTCCGTCGGGATGGTTATGTCTGGTATGGCATGGCAAGGTGATATGAGCGGTGACTCTGTTGGATGAAATATATTCGTTATACTAATCATGCAGGGAACACTTAAACCTCCTGAGTCGACCGTAGATCGAGTCTTGTGCCAGTAACCCCCATACTTGTTTCGTACTACCACTCGTCTCTACAGCAAGTAGAGTACGGTTCAGTAAGTTGTCAACCTCTTTTTAGCACACACCGTACAGAGAGGCCATGGTGGAAGATACCGGTTGTAGCTGGTAGGCAGGCCACCTGGTCCGGGGGCATGGGTGTTTCTGGTTGGGACCGAGAGGGGAGGCCACCCCTTAGAGCGCGCGATATAAATTTGATCCCATGCTACGCGAGGTTGTAGCCTCCCCACTTAGAGTTTGCTTAACAGGTGTCGTGGGTGATTCCAGACACGTGTGAGATAAGCTGGTGTGTGCAGGTTAGGTGGTTTTCAACGAAAAGACCGTAGACGGAATTAGTCCCGATGGACTAAAGAAATCTGTTACTCATGGGTAAAGAGTACACCCTCTGCAGAGATTAAACCTATTCGAATAGCCATGTCCTTGGTTAAGGATTACAGTCTGGGATAGGTCAAGTGTCAGTCTTAGTGTTAGTCTTCGGAGGTGAAACGGTTAACCAGAAATGGAATTACTACTCGTTACTTGTGATAACTATGATTATTATTATTGTTGACTAACCCATGATATTGTTGTTATTATCGAGTATCTCTGGGATGGTTCTACCTCCGGGATATTCACTATGTTTGTTTACTTTAAAGCCCTTTATGTGGTGTCGCTCAGACGCCCGACTGTGGCATTTCTTTTAAAGCCCTTTATGTGGTGTCGCTCAGACGCCCGACTGTGGCATTTCTTTTAAAGCCCTTTATGTGGTGTCGCTCAGACACCCGACTGTGGCATTTCATTTAAAGCCCTTTCTGTGGTGTCGCTCAGACACCCGACTGTGGCATTTCATTTAAAGCCCTTCATGTGGTGTCGCTAAGACGCCCGACTGTGGCATTGCTGGTTATTTGTTTCATAAATTTTAATACTATCATGTTATTGCATTTTATGAATAACTTGCTTGCACGCATCAGAGTTTCATTTATCTTTTGTGACTGACGTCATGAGCATAAAATATTTTTAGCACATCATTGTTATATTATACCCGTGTTCACAATGTTTGCGAGTACATTCAAAGTACTCACTGGCTTGTCCCTGGCTATTGTCTTGGCCAGATTTTCTTGCTTGGAGAGGAGCGACGTGATGCCAGCCCCGGAACCCTCACAATGGAGATAGCAGCCTCGCGAAGATAGGAGTTAACCGGGTCAGCTGTTCCCGTGGGAAATGGAGTCCCATAGACACTGATGTTTCACAAACCGCTTCCGCCATCAACCACTAGAAACCATTTGTTGTACTTGCAGGCCAGAATGGTCTTGTACTACATATGTTGTATTCTGCTTGGAATTTCTGTATCAAGTTGGAGCCTCATCAGCTAACAGTAATCCTGGGGCTGATGAGCATGACGGTCTTTTCTGGAAATTTATTGCCCGGAGAACCGGTCGTGGCAGGAATATAACACAAGTAAGTTTGCAAAAGTAAAGGCACGAGGTAACCAAGAGTAGAGTCGGTGAAGACGAGGATGTGTTACCAAAGTTCCTTCCTTTTGAGGGGAAGTACGTCTCCATTGGAGTGGTGTGGAGGCACAATGCTCCCCAAGAACCACTAGGGCCACCGTATTCTCCTCACGCTCTCACACAATGCGAGATGTCGTGATTCCACTATTGGTGCCCTTGAAGGCGGCAACCGAACCTTTACAAACAAGGTTGGGGGCTCCCAACGACACCACGAAGCTTCACCACAATGGACTATGGCTCCGAGGTGACCTCAACCGTCTAGGGTGCTCAAACACCCAAGAGTAACAAGATTTAGTGCGGGGAATCAAATTTCTCTTGGTGGAAGTGTAGATCAGGGCCTTCTCAACCAATCCCGAGCAAATCAACAAGTTTGATTGGCTAGGAAGAGATATCGAGCGAAAATGGAGCTTGGAGCAACAATGGATCTTAGGGATGGAAGAGGTAGTCAACTAGAGGAAGAAGACACCCCTTATATAGTGGAGAGACAAATCCAACCGTTATCCACCTACTCAGCCCGCGACCTGTGGTACTACCGCTCCAGACAAGTGGTACTACCGCAGGGGCTCACGGTACTACCGCAATAGACCACGGTACTACCGCTGCAACGACAGGGGCTAGTCCAGGATAGAGCCGCTGAAGGCTTAGAGCAGTACTACCATTGACGCGGTACTACCGCCCCCCCTTGCGATACTACCGTGTCGGGGAAGCTGATCCACGAACACCTATGGAGACCGGCGGACCGAGCCCCTTTTGGTTCGGTGGGGGGCGGAGATCGCATGAAGAGCAGATCGAGGCGAAGCACACGAGCAGTTTACCCAGCTTCGGAGCCCTCCGGAGAGATAATACTCCTACTGATGCATGTTCGAGTGTATTGAGTTCTTGCTTGGGAGCGCTGAGTGCTACAGTACACTCTAGCTGCTAACGAGACCGAGCGTGAGTGTTTTCTGGCTTCGAACCTTCCGAACCCCAACCCCCCTCTACGTTGCGCATGGACCTCCTTTTATATGCTAAAGGGGTCACCGACAGGTGGCAACATAGACAAGGGTAAAAATGGAAAAGGAATAGCGGTTGGTACAGCTACCTGTACAGTGTATCCTACCTAACCCTGACGGCAGGGGACAAAGGCATTAAATGCCCGTCTACGTCGCCCAAATAGTGCATAAAGGGACCGTCAGGGATACCACCGCTCGCCATGATGGCAATCTTGTCAGTGCCACTTGCCACCGCGCACCGCTGGCTGCACAGCCTCTTGCCACGTGCGCCTGGAAAGGTCCCAGGGCGACACGTTAGTGGATGTGCTGGAGCACAGGTGCAGAGCGATAGCTTGTCGCGGCAAGCGCCTTGCCGCGGTCATTGTCTTGTCGCGTCCGGAAGCTTGTCGCTCACCGGGCCTCGCCGAGACGCGTGGCGCGTCGCGGCAAGTTCCTTGAGATGCCTTGGTTGGCCTTCCCGGCAAGCTCCTCTTGTCGGGGCCTTGTCTCCTTGGCTTGAATACTTTGTTCTTGTGCCTTGGTTGGCCTTCCCGGCAAGCTCCTCTTGCCGGGGCCTTGTCTCCTTGGCGTGAATACTTTGTTCTTGAATGGCTCCAAAGGAACCATGGAGGACCTTGGCGGTCACCCGGCAAGCCTTGCCGCGGGGTGCTGCAACTGCCCGTGCACAAGTTCGGGATACTATGGTACCCCTACTCTAGTACACCGACAGGAGCCCCCGGGCCTGGGCCACACATGGTGCCGAGCACTGTTGGGCCAGGCCCAAAACAGGGCACGGGCACACACCGCATGGGTTATGCCATATCTTTCTCCATATCCATCGCGCCCTCCCCAAACGGCACGCGTTGAATGCGGCATCGTGGGAGAGATCGTGGGTGGTTTCTTTATTCGGAAAGACGGAACGCCCGCCCCCTCCCTCTTTATAAGCAGGGGAAACATGGGCAGTTCGCCCATCTCGCCGGTTGCTACTCCAATCTCAAAAATCTCCGCCGCTCCTCCCTCCTTCCCAAAGCTGAAAGAGAGAGCAGCGCTCCGCCCCCCATCGCCACCAGCATCACTAACGTCGTCGATCTCCCCCACCACCTCCGCCATGGCTCCGAAAGCCAACAAGGGGAAGGTCGTGAAGTCGGCCGAGGCGCAGCGGCTCGCGGCGCTGCGGAAGGAGCGGGCAATCTTCCCCCCTCAGCTCGGCGTGAAGGAGCTGAGGGAGTACTACTACCTCTTCTGGTCGACGGAGACGCGAGCGCATCCGCGCACGAAGGTACTCCCCGCTGCCGCTTCGGAACTGGCTCCAAACGGATACCCTTTCTTCGCGTTGTTCTTCTACTGTGGGCTCTGCCCGCCTTTCTCTGAATTTTTCTGCGACATCATGAACACCTACGGGTTCCGCCTCCTTGACTTCACCCCCAATGCTGTCCTGACCATGGCAGTTTTCGCACATCTCTTCAAAAACTTTGTCGGAGTCTATCCCAACGTAGCTCTTTTCCGCCATTTCTTCATGCCCCGAGTTGAGAGAGGAGAGCCCCTATCCAGCGGAATCGCCTGGATCTCGAGGACCGGCAAGAAGGAGGCTTATCTGGAGGGAGAGCTCCGCAGGAAGTGGTTGGAATGGAGAGCAGAATGGTGCTGGATTGTCGAGGAGAACCCGCAGCCATTTACCACCCAGCGCCAAGCCCCAATAGCGCGCGGAAATGATTGGAGCAACGTGGCCCCGGAAGATGATAGGCTGAGGATTGCCGTCACTCGAATCCTACGCCTTAGGCTTGCCGGGCTCACCGTAGGCGCCGTTGGTGCAGATTTCCTTCGCCGCTGCATCGCCCCCCTGCAGGAGAGGAGGAGACCCGCCTGGGAGTTCCAAAACGCGGCGGATATCATGAGGCTGCGCCCGGGCCTCAACTTCAACTTCACCGTCTTGGAATTGGACGCGATGATCCTGGAGCTATTCAAGCGTGATCCTCAACATCCAGAAGCCTTCATGTTGCCGAGGGGCGTGGTCCCGCTGTGCAACAATTCCTCGCTCGACCGCATCCGTGCAATGATGCCATTGTGCGATTCGCATGGGATTGTCCCAACTTGGCAAGAGCCTGCCGATGAAGTCGTGCAGGAGTTCTTCGACGGCTTGGTAGAAGTGGCGGTCCGCCCCGATGAACAAAAAAGCCTCACCCGCGACACCACCGATGCGGGGATGCAGCGCATCGCCACCAGGCTGGAAGAGGCGGCGGCAGCAGCTGCCGCGGGCGAGTTTGGATTCACCGTGGAGGAGGTAGAGGCAGCAGAGGCGGCAAGGCTTGCCGAGCGAGAGGAGTTTGCCGGCGAGGAAGAACTTGTCGGGCCTGAGGCTGAGTCGAGCGAGCCCGGCGAGGGAGAACTTGTCGGGCTCGAACCTTCAGGCAGCTCGTCGCAAGCGGAGCCCCCAGCTCCACCGAGAAGGCGTCTCCGCAGGGCCGGGGACGTAGCGGAGCGGCAAACGAGTCAACAGCCGCCGTGCCGTGCGACATGCTCTACCGCGGCAAGCAGTGTTGCCGCGGGAGCGCCTCACGCCGCTGCGGCAACTGGAGCGGGGTCTTCCCGGTCCACCGCTACTACCCCCGCCAAGCGGATAAGGGAACCTACTCCTCCGCCTCGTCGCACCGGAGGCGAGCCGGACTTCGATCTCTCCGCGCTCAGCTCCGACGAGGAAGAAGAAGAGTAAGAATCCTTGTTTTACTTGTAGTTCTTCAATTTTGTTGCTTTGTCTTGTATCTGATTTGCTTCATTCTGAACCCACTCCTTTTCAGGACGCTAGCCCAGAGAGCGGCGAAGAGAGCCAAGGTCCCGGTGATTGTCATCGAGGACGAACCCACTACGACAGCCGGGGGTGCGTCCGAGACCACCTTGCCGGACCCGGCAACTATTCCTCAAAGCAGCCCCCAGCGCAGCTCCCAAAGTAAGTATATGTTTTACTTCCTGCTGTTAGGCGCGTATGGATGCTTTTTCTTTGCTGATATCTGACTGTTGATTTGTGTAGGAGCAGAGCAGCTTCACCAGGAGTGCCCGGAAGCCGCTCCCGAAATGCCATCCGCTTCAACTACACCGCCAAGGGAGGATTCCCCGGCAAGGGAGCGTTCTCCGGCAAGGGTGAATTCTCCGGCAAGGGACCGTTCTCCGGCAAGGGAGAATTCTCCGGCAAGGGGCAGTTCTCCGGCAAGGGACAGTTCTCCGGCAAGGGACAGTTCTCCGGCAAGAGACAGCACTAGCGACCCTCCGGTGGTTGAGGCCACGACTACAGGTCCTAGCACAGGTAATCCTCTTGCCTGAAAACTTCCCTTGGGTTCTTCTTCTTCTGGTTTTCTTTTTGGATGTTTGCTTGACTTCTCTCCCTTTTCCGTTCGTCAGATCCATCTGCCACGGAGCCGATGAAAACCGAGGTCGTCGGTGAGGACAACGCGTGCAGCAATGCCGATGACGCTGTTGCCAACAAAGGAGAAGCCAGCGCTGATGATCCTGCCGGCGAAGAGGCCGCCAAGGCTGCCGCCACAGAAGCTGGCGAGGAATCCGGCGATCGCACTGATGGCCCCGAGGCCGCTGGAGCGCCAGGCGCTACGCCGACCGCCGATCCCTCCGCCGCTGCTGCAGCGCCAGGCTCCGAAGAGCCCCAGCCCGGCGCCTACTTGAAGGCCGGCGACGGCATCTTCATCAAGCTCCCCTGGGCGTCAAGCTCCAGGGCACCGGTTGAAGGAGAGATGCTGGATGGAGAAGTGCTCGCCTCCGCTGGGCTGACACTGGTCGATGCGCCAAGCAGCAGCAGCGACGAGCCTGAGGAGGAGCGGCTGCTGCGGAAGCTGTTGTCGCTCTACCGCGCCCGACAAGCCAAGCTGGCATCTCGAGAAGCACTTGTCGCGAAGGCGGGAGTGGACATTGAGAAGCACGCGGAGGAGCTCCGGGGTTTTAGGCAGGAAGCTCTCCGGGCCCTGGCAGAGGAGCGGAAGGCCTTCCTCCTCGAGAAGGCTGAAATTGAAGAGCGACAGCGACTTGCTGCCGAGAAGTTATCTGCGCAGGAAGGTGGGTTGGCGCAGCGCAAGGTCAACCTTGACAGCCACGAGGAGGAGCTTGCTGCGCGCGAGCAAACATTTGGCGGGGCCCTCAAGGAAGCAAAGGATGCTGCCGCAGCTGCCGAGGCTGCCAAGAAGGAGCTGGAGACGAAGATGGCGCAGCTGGAAGCCGATCTCAAGGCGAGCGGCGAGGAGCTTGCTGCGCTCAAGCACGAGCGCGAGAAGGACGCCACTGCTCATGGCGAGCTGCAAGGTCGTCTCACTGAGAGGAGCAAGGAGCTTAGCGCCGCCAAGGACTCCAATGCAGATCTTGAGTTGAAGCTGGCCACTTTGACTCAGACGCTGGACGGCGCCAGGGAGCGTGAGGTGGCCTTGTCGGAGAAGATCAAGGCCGACGAGGCGCTGCTGGCGAATGCTGCTGCTGCCCAGAACACTTTTAGGGAGACCGTGGAGCACTGGACTGAGGGTCTTGTGAATGCTGCCGCGGCCATCGACAAGGAGCTGGCGCAGCTGGGGATGGAGGATTTTGGGTACTCCTCCGATGAGCACCTCCAACCCAGCGCCAAGCTCAGCTTGTTCTTCGAAGGCGCGGTGACAGCCCTCCAGCGACTCCGGGAGAAGATCCCAAAGCAGCTGGCTGACGAGTCGCGCAAGATCTGCGCGGGAGCTCTCCAAAAGGTGCTGGTGAAGGTGGCCTTCTGCAACCCAGGCCTCAACCTCACCAACGTCCTTAGGTCCTTGCCGCCGGATGCTGACCTGGAAGCGCTCAAGGCCCTTGTCGCACCCATTTTGGACAAGGTGAGCGGGATCAAGAGGGTTGAGGGCGATCGCGTAGATTAGGCCGCCCGTTTTCTCTTTTTCTTGTCGCTGCTAGTCATGTTATGAGAACAATCTGTTAGAGCTGCGACAAGTTATCTTGTAATATAACTCTATGTTGGTCGCTATGTTATTTCCTTTACTTGATTCCTTCCTTTGTATGTTCTTGCCTTACGCTTTTAGGGAACTTGTCGGCGCAGGCACCTTAGCCGCGAGCGCTGAGTGCGGAACGTCAGCAGCCTGCTGGCGGTGCCGCTGCCGACAAGAAACCTTGTCGCAACTAGTCGCAGCTCACTTAAGTTGTTGAGCGGACTCGAAACAAAATAAGGGCACAACTAGCTACGAGTTGGTTCCTCCGCGCACAGGTTTTCCATACAAAGAACGGTCGTTCGAGGAAGATAACTTAAAAAGTAAAACTGATTGCTCAAACTTTGGCAACTTAGCTTTTCTGTCGTTTGCTTTCCGGTAAGGCGAAACTTCCTTGAAAGACGCCTGGTCCACACCATTAGCTTCTCCTTGCCCCCCGGAAAACTTGTGGGCGAGGGAACTTTCCTTCCTTTGAGAAAAAGAAAGAAGAGAAAATAATGATACGGAGCCTTATGGCTCGTTATTTGCTTACCGGGAGTAGGTGCTGCACAAAGTGTCAGATATATGCATGCAAAGAAAAGTAGAGAGCATGAAATTGACAAGATGTGCGGAGCACATGAGCTTTACTTATGCACGGGATCGGCGCCCGGCTTTGTACAAAGGATTACATGCAACATCGGCAAGACTCGTACAAAAGGTGGTTGCCGGAACAGGTTCCGGCAACCGCGCCTTACGGGTAAAACTTACGAAGATGCTCAATGTTCCAGGAGTTGCTCACCGGAATGCCATCTTCGGTCTCAAGGCGGACAGCACCAGGCCTAGTGACTCGTTTCACCTGGTAAGGGCCTTCCCACTTTGGCGTCAACTTGTTGGAATTCTTGGCGGACTGAACGCGCCGCAGAACAAGGTCGCCTTCCTCGAAACTTCTGGCTTTAACTTTCCGGCTATGGTAGCGGCGCAAAGCTTGCTGGTATCGAGCAGCTCATACAGCAGCCCGAAGACGGTCCTCCTCAAGGAGCAGCGTGTCATCTTGTCGCAGCTACTCTTTCTCAAGCTCATCATAAGCGAGCACTCGAGGTGACCCGTATACGAGTTCTGTGGGGAGAACTGCCTCTGCTCCATAAACTAGAGCGAAAGGTGTCTGGCCAGTGGCTCGATTTGGCGTCGTCCTGACCGACCAAAGAACCACCGGCAGCTCCTCAATCCAGTTCCTTCCGCACTTGCGCAGCCTGTCGAAAGTCCTGGTCTTGAGCCCGCGCAGCACTTCAGCATTTGCCCTCTCCGCTGGACCGTTGCTTCTCGGATGAGCAACAGAAGCGAAGCAGACCTTGGCGCCAAGATCTTGGACGTACTGCATGAAGGTGCGGCTCGTGAATTGTGTGCTGTTGTCGGTGATGATCCGGTTAGGGATCCCAAAGCGGCAAACAATCGACCTGAAGAACTTGACTGCTGACTGTGCTATCACCTTCCTAACTGCTTCCACTTCCGGCCACTTTGTGAACTTGTCGATTGCAACGTACAAGTACTAAAAGCCCCCGATAGCTCGGGGAAAGGGGCCAAGGATGTCGAGCCCCCAGACCGAAAATGGCCAGGATAAAGGGATCGTCTGGAGAGCTTGAGCTGGCTGGTGTATCTGCTTGGAATGGAACTGGCACGCTTCACACTTGGTTACTTGTGCAGTTGCATCCTGGAGGGCTGTCGGCCAAAAGAAACCTTGCCGGAACACTTTGCCGGCAAGTGCTCTTGTGCCAATGTGGTGACCACATATGCCTCCATGTATCTCTGCCAACAGCTTTTGTCCGTCTTCCCGGTGAATACACTTCAATTTCACGCCGTTGAGTCTTCTTCTGTACAGTGTGTTGTCGACAAACTGATACATACTTGACTGCCGGGCTACTCTTTCGGCTTCTTCTTGCTCTTCGGGAAGTTCTCCTGTCTGAAGGAAACGGACAATATGTTGTGCCCATGCTGGAGCTTGCGGCTCGACAACAAGGACTAAAGGCACATCTGCTGCTGTGGGAACATCCGCTTCTACGGCGAGAACCTGCGGCTCAGTCGGAGCTTGATGTTCCCCGGCAAGCTTGCCGGAGCAAAGCATGTTGGGAGCGTCTGCTTCAACGGAACAAACCCTAAGGCTTGCCGGAGCAGACTGCTCCTCAGCACCCTCGGCGTTGATCTTGGGGACCTTCTCGACGGCAGCTTCGGGGAGCCCTGCTGGAAAATAGTCACCAGAAATCAACTTCCTCTTCTTGCTCTGTCCAGTTGATGGCGTTACAGACGGTTGAGTCAGCTTGAGCACACAGATCCCTGGTTCCACAGGTAACTTAAGTGCGGCGTACTTTGACAGGCCATCGGCAATGTCGTTTTGAGCTCTTGGAACATGTTCCATCTGTAGGCCGTCAAAGTGCTCTTCTAGCTTTCTCACTTCATCGACGTAAGCTTCCATCAACGGACTTTGACAATTCTTGTTCACTTGGCGGACGACAAGCTGTGAGTCACCCCTGACAATGAGCTTTTTGATCCCAAGGTCTGCTGCGATCCTGAGACCGGCAAGCAAACCTTCATACTCTGCGGTATTGTTCGTTGCTTGCTCCTTGGGAAAGTGCATCTGGACTACGTACTTAAGGTGCTCTCTGGTGGGCGCGACAAGTAGCATGCCTGCACCGGCGCCTTGCAGCGAGAAGGCACCATCAAAGTACATCAGCCACTCTTTGCTTGCTTCCTCGACGGGGATGCTTGACTCCGGGATTTCTTCATCTTGTGTTGGCGTCCATTCTGCTATGAACTCTGCCAACGCTCTACTTTGGATAGTTGAAGTGCTCTCAAACTTAAGGCCAAAGCTTGATAGTTCCAGCGCCCACTCGACAATCCTGCCTGTTGCTTCTGGATTTTGCAGTATCCTCTTCAGCGGAAAACGAGTGACGACTGTGATCTCATGTGCTTAAAAGTAATGGCGCAGCTTTCTCGAGGCCATGAGAAGGCCGAAAAGCAATTTGTGCACACCAGAGTACCTTGACCTAGCCCCCTGCAGAAGGGAATAGACAAAGTAAACTGGGCGCTGCACCATTCTTTTCTGCATCTTCTCATGCGTCTGCGCAGATCCATCTTTGTCGGGACCAGAGCTTGCCGGTGAAGTCCCCTGCTTGTCGCTGGATGCATCTGCCGCGGTTGCTGGCTCATCATCCGCCTCCCTCTCCGCTACTAACGCAGCACTAACCACTTGATTGGTTGCCGCTATATATAGCAGCAACTTCTCTTGTGGCCTAGGTGCGACAAGTGTTGGAGTGGAGGACAGGTATCTCTTTAAGTCCTGCAGCGCGGCCTCCACTTCCGGAGTCCATTTCATTAGACCTGCCTTTTTCAATATTTTGAAAAATGGCAGGGCGCGCTCAGCAGACCTAGAGATAAACCTGCTGAGAGCAGCTACACAACCGGCAAGCCTTCGTACATCCTTGACGCGCTTTGGTGCTTCAATCTGCTCAATGGCCTTGATCTTGTCGGGATTGGCTTCGATTCCCCGCTGAGACACGAAGAACCCGAGAAGCTTGCCGGAGGGGACTCCAAACACACATTTCTCGGGGTTAAGCTTGAGGTTGATCTTGCGCAGATTTGCAAAGGTTTCGTCTAAATCTTGAATCAGAGTCGCCTTGTCCTTGCTCTTGACCACTATATCATCCATGTAGGCTTCCACATTTCTGTGCATTTGCGGCTCAAAAGCGTAATGGACTACCCTTGCAAATGTTGAACCAGCATTCTTTAAACCGAAAGGCATCCGTACGAAACAGTATGTGCCACATGGGGTGATGAATGCGGTTTTCTCCTCATCCTCTTCTGCCATGAAGATCTGATGGTATCCTGAGTATGCATCAAGAAATTAAAGCAAGTCACATCCGGCCGTGGAGTCAACAATCTGGTCGATGCGCGGCAAGGGAAATGGGTCTTTGGGACAAGCTTTATTGACATCGGTAAAGTCGATACAAAGCCTCCATTTCCCGTTCGCATTGCGCACGACTACAGGGTTGGCCAACCACGTAGGATGGAGCACTCCTCTGACAAGGCCTGCCGCTTCCAATTTCTTGATTTCTTCTGCAATGAATTCTTGGCGCTCCACTGCTTGTTTCCTAACTTTCTGCTTGACGAGCCGCGCATGAGGACAGACGGCAAGATGGTGCTCGATTACTTTCCTGGGAACACCGGGGATGTCAGACGGTTGCCACGCAAATACGTCGACATTCGCCCACAGGAAAGCAACGAGCATGCTTTCCTATTTAGGGTCGAGAGTGGCACTGATGGTGAAGGTACCACCAGTGCCATCCTCCTTGGCGGACACCTTCTTGGTCTCTGGTGGAGCTGCCATTGTCTTCTTACACTTTCTGGAGGAGCTCGATGGTGCGTCCTCGACAGTAGCGCAGCAGTCCGAAGAGGTGCACTTGCCGGAGTGGGCATCAGAACTCTTGCTGGACTTGGCCTTCTTATTCACCCCGGGAGCTTCAGCGGCAAGTGACTTGCGATCTGTTGCGGCTGCTGCTTCCCGGTAGATCTTGTCGGCGCAGATAAGAGCATCCTTCTTGTCGCCAGGGACAGAGATGACACTTATCGGGCTTGGCATCTTCAGCATGTTGTATGCATAGTGAGAGGCTGCCATGAATTTGGCGAGTGTTGGACGCCCGAGTATCCCATTGTAAGGCAATGGAAAGTCAGCAACGTCAAAAGTGACCCTCTCAGTCCTGAAGTTCAACTCGCTGCCAAATGTCACCGGCAACGTGATCTTTCCCTTCGGCTTGCTCCTTCTCGGATTGATTCCTTGGAATGTGCCAGTCTCTTCAAGCTCGCTATCAGGGATCTGGAGTTTCTGGAGTACCGCAGAGGAGATCAGGTTTAAGCCGGCCCCGCCGTCAACTAGCATCTTAGTGACCTTGAGGTTGCGGATAGTTGGTGAAACCAACATCGGCAAGCACCCGACCGCAGTTATGCGATCAGGGTGGTCCTCAATATCAAAGATGATAGGCGTGCTGGACTATTTTAGAGGCATGCGCGACTCGACGGGTGGTTCTGCCGCATTGACTTCCCGCATCCACTGCTTGAGCTGGCGGTGGGAAGTATGCAGAGAAGCACCACCGTCAACGCATAGGACCCCTATGGCTTTCTGGAACTCCTGCTCATCGGTCTCGTCATCATCCATATCTTCATCCTCGTCGTAATCTTCATCCTTGTCGCGGCCGCGAGGAGGTCTGTCTCCTTGCCGCTGCTTGGCCTTGCCGCGGCATCCTCCTCGGCTGGGGCGTTTCTTGCCGGCTCCTCCAGCACTTTCCTGGGCCTTCTCCTTGTCGCGTCGCTCGTATTCAGCCTTTTGCTGCTCAATAAGCTGCTCAACCTTCTTGCAGCTCTGGAGGTCATGGCCCTTGGTGCGGTGGATCTTGCAGTACTGCTTGTTAGCGCCGTCCTGCTTGTCGGCGACCGCCACAGCCTGGTATATGTTGCCGCCGGAGCTACCAGCTTTGGCTTTCTTGGCGCCACCTCCATTGCCGGATTGCTCAACGACTAGCACATCTTTGCCTTTCTTCTTCCTGCTGTTCCGCCGCTGGTTTTTCTTTGCCGGGGCGGTCCCCTCACTATCTGATCCTGCTGCTTCTGTGTTCTCTCCGGGAGTTTCCTCCCCTCCTCAGCACGCGCACACTTGTCGGCCAGGGCATATAGCTCACTGACGTCTTTAATCTTGCACATCGCCATCTCCTCCCGCATCCTGCGGTTTTGCACGTTCTGATGGAACGCGCTGATTACCGCGGCAGGGTGGACATCTGGAATGTTGTCTTGTACGTGGCTGAATCTCTGAATATACTTGCGCAGGGACGCTCCTTCCTTCTGGGCGAGCAGATGAAGGTCGCTTTCTTGGCCAGGAGGCTTGTGGCCGCCTGTAAAAGCGCCGACAAACTGGTGGCATAGGTCTGCCCAGGAGGATATGGAGTTGTTCGGCAAGTGCATGAGCCAGGATCTGACATTGGGCTTGAGTACCAGCGGGAAGTAGTTGGCAAGGATCTTGTCGTCCCGCCCCCCGGCAGCTTGCACCGCGATGGTGTAGATGCTGAGGAACTCCGACGGATGCGACTTGCTGTCATACTTCTCTGGTACGTCTGGCTTGAAATTCTTCGTGCTGGGCCACTAGACTTGCCACAGCTCACGACTGAACACAGGGCAACCTACCGCGTACGGCAAGTCGCCTGGTTCCCTGGTGCATGCATGTCGACAGAGGGCCCAGCGCGCTGGTCCGATTGACGCCGCGCTTCTCTTCAGCGCTCGATGCGAGTTCGAGCGTCTTCTTGCTGTCGTTCGTGAAGAACTTGGCGCTGATCGCGACGAGCTCGTGGATCTGACGATGCGGTGGAGTCGCTGTCGAGGTGGATCCGGCGAGTCGGCGATCTTGGCCTTCGGGGTGGAGAGTGCATGGTGGTTGCACCCCCACCGGTTTCGTCGCCATCGGCTCGTGCCCGGCAGTCCTGCCGCGGCAGCGATGTAATCGGCTGCCGCGGAGTGTCGCCGTTGGCGAAGCCGATGAGACTCTGAATGGTGGCCCTCCATTCATCGATCTTGTCTGCTATTGGAGGGTAATCCAGGAGCAGTTGAGCTCGCGCCAAAGCTTCTGCTGGAGTGGTGGGCGGCAGTGGCGAACGGTGCGAGGAGCGGGATATGCTCGGACTTCTAACTATGTTAGAAGGAGCAGTATCTCGTCAAGGCGACCGTGCCTCGCCCGTACCAGCATGTTGGCGTGCATGCTGGTTTTGAGCAACCCGAGATCCACCAGCTTGATCTTGGTCCAACAAACATATGGCACTGCGAATACCATGATGCTGTCGGTCCTGCGCCTCCTGAGACGGGCGCGGTGCATGTACGGACGCCGAGGTCTACGCAGCCTTGCCTTTGGACCTGGCATCACCGTGGGCTCCCTCGTCGATGTCCGTTCTTCCGCCGGCGTCTGCCCCACCACCCGTTTGCTCTAGTGGTGGCGGGATCGACGTGGACGGAACAGCTGCCGCCGAAGCCTTCTTCTTCGGTGGCATGTTGATGAAGAAAATGAAGATCTAGCTCATGTGAACGCCGGATCAGGTTCACACAACCTCGACGTCCCCTACCTGGCGCGCCAAAGATGTCGGGGAAGCTGATCCACGAATACCTATGGGGACCGGCGGACCGAGCCCCTTTTGGTTCGGTGGGGGGCGGAGATCGCACGAAGAGCAGATCGAGGCGAAGCACACGAGCAGTTTACCCAGCTTCGGATCTCTCCGGAGAGATAATACTCCTATTGCTGCATGTCTGAGTGTATTGAGTTCTTGCTCGGGAGCGCCGAGTGCTACAGTACACTCTAGCTGCTAACGAGACCGAGTGTGAGTGTTTTCTGGCTTCGAACCTTCCGAACCCCAACCCCCCTCTATGTTGCGCATGGACCTCCTTTTATATGCTAAAGGGGTCACCGACAGGTGGCAACGTAGACAAGGGTAAAAATGGAAAAGGAATAGCGGTTGGTACAGCTACCTGTACAGTGTATCCTACCTAACCCTGACGGCAGGGGACAAAGGCATTAAATGCCCGTCTACGTCGCCCAAATAGTGCATAAAGGGACCGTCAGGGACACCACCGCTCGCCACGATGGCAATCTTGTCAGCGCCGCTTGCCACCGCGCACCGCTGGCTGCACAGCCTCTTGCCACGCGCGCCTGGAAAGGTCCCAGGGCGACACGTTAGTGGATGTGCTGGAGCGCAGGTGCAGAGCGATAGCTTGTCGCGGCAAGCGCCTTGCCGCGGTCGTTGTCTTGTTGCGTCCGGAAGCTTGTCGCTCACCGGGCCTCGCCGGGACGCGTGGTGCGTCGCGGCAAGTTCCTTGAGATGCCTTGGTTGGCCTTCCCGGCAAGCTCCTCTTGCCGGGGCCTTGTCTCCTTGGCTTGAATACTTTGTTCTTGTGCCTTGGTTGTCCTTCCCGGCAAGCTCCTCTTGCCGGGGCCTTGTCTCCTTGGCGCGAATACTTTGTTCTTGAATGGCTCCAAAGGAACCATGGAGGACCTTGGCGGTCACCCGGCAAGCCTTGCCGCGGGGTGCTGCAACTGCCCGTGCACAAGTTCGGGATACTATGGTACCCCTACTTTAGTACACCGACATACCGCAAGGCCAGAATGGACTAGGCTAGGAAGGGCACGAATGAATAAAAATACATCTCTGCCTACTTCCGTTGAAAATCAAACAGTGCAAAAATCCAACATGGTACTACCGTGTCAGGCGTGCGGTACTACCGCGCTGGAAGCGAATGTAAAAAATTACATCTGCCCCTACTTCCGCTCGTGTTACTGAGCCAGACCAGGACTCGTGGTACTACCGCGCGCATGGGGCGGTACTACCGCATAGGGCGCGGATGTAAAAAATTACATCCGCCCCTACAGCCGCAAGAGGGGCTGAGCCTAGCCTGAGGCCACGGTACTACAGCAGAAAAATAAAGATGCAAATAAAAGTAGATTGAAAGCTTATATGATAAAGGATAGACCCGGGGGCCATAGGTTTCACTAGTGGCTTCTCTCAAGATAGCATAAATATTAAGGTGGGTGAACAAATTACTGTCGAGCAATTGATAGAAAAGGGAATAATTATGAGATTACCTAGGCATGATCATGTATATAGGCATCACGTCCGCAACAAGTAGACCGACTCCTGCCTGCATCTACTACTATTACTCCACACATCGACCGCTATCCAGCATGCATCTAGAGTATTAAGTTCATAAGAATAGAGTAATGCATTAAGAAAGTTGACATGATGTAGAGGGATAAACAAATGCAATATGATATAAACCCCATCTTTTTATCCTCGATGGCAACAATACAATACGTGCCTTGCAACCCCTGTTGTCACTGGGTAAGGACACCGCAAGATTGAACCCAAAGCTAAGCACTTCTCCCATGGCAAGAAAGATCAATCTAGTAGGCCAAACCAAACTGATAATTCGAAGAGACTTTCAAAGATAACTCAATCATAGATAAAAGAATTTAGAGGAGATTCAAATATTTCTCATAGATAAACTTGATCATAAACCCACAATTCATCGGATCTCGACAAACACACCGCAAAAAGAGTTACATCAAATAGATCTTCACAAGAGAGGGGGAGAACATGGTATTGAGATCCAAAAAGAGAGAAGAAGCCATCTAGCTAATAACTATGGACCCGAAGGTCTGTGGTAAACTACTCACAACTCATCAGAGGGCTATGGTGTTGATGTAGAAGCCCTCCGTGGTCGATTCCCCCTCCGGCGGAGCACCTGCGCAGGCTCCAAGATGGGATCTCACGGATACAGAAGGTTACAGCGGTGGAAATTGTTTTTTGTTGGCTCCCTGGATGTTTTCGTGGTATTGGGTATATATAGGAGGAAGAAGTAGGTCGGTGGCCGCCCGAGGGTCACACGAGACAGGGGGCGCGCCTAGTGGGGGTGGGCGCGCCTTCCTATCTCGTGGCCGCTTCGACTGCTTCTTGGCTTGCACTCCAAGTCCTCTGGATCACGTTCGTTCCAAAAATCACGCTCCGAAGGTTTCATTCCGTTTGGACTCCGTTTGATATTCCTTTTCTTCAAAATACTGAAATAGGCAAAAAAAACAGCAATACGGGCTGGGCCTCCGGTTAGTAGGTTAGTCCCAAAAATGATATAAATGTGTAAAATAACACCCATAAACATCTGAAAGGGGTAATATAATAGCATGGAACAATCAAAAATTATAGATACGTTGGAGACGTATCACCTATCATCTCGGTGCTCGATGCACGAACAAAACCTATCTCCGTCGACATCCTCTTCTCGATGGTGGCAAATTTCGATCAGGGGGTCAATATGTTCCATGGTACAAACGCCGGATCCTTCAAATCATCGGTGAACTCTGCATCTCGTGGTGACCAGGGAAACACCAAAAACTACAAAAACCAGCGGAGTGGTGGAGGTGGTGGTGGATCCCATGGTGGTGACGCCAGTACGGAGGCGGCAGACGACAGTACGGTGGTGGTGGTGGCTACCACAACGGCGGCAACAACCAGGGTGGTGGCGGTGGCTACCACCCAAAAAACAGTGGTGGTGGCGGCTATCATGGCGGAGGCTACCACAACGGTGGTGGTGGCGGCTATCCTGGTGGGGGTGACGGCTACTACCAGGGCAACCCTCGCGGCGGAAACATGCGCCCCCCGGCAACAACAATCGGGGGCACAATTTCCAGGGATATGAAGGGAAGTGCCAGATATGAAGGGAAGTGCCAGATATGTAAAAAGACAAACCACATAGCTAAAGATTGTGATTGGCGCTATGCTGATGACAATTCCCAAAAGAAAAAAGTTGTTGCCGCTGCTGATATGTCATATGGTGTAGATACAAATTGGTATATGGACACATGTGCCACCAATCACATCACTGGCGAGCTGGACAAGCTGATGATGCATGAGAAATACCATGGCAATGACCAAATCTACATAGCTGCAAATGGTCCGGGTATGGAAATAATTCATATTGGTAAATCTCATTGAAACCCACACACAAATCTTGAAATCAATGACATCCTGCATGTTCCTAATGCCTCTAAGAATCTTCTATCTATCCATCGCATTGCTCTTGATAATAATGTGTTTCTATAGTTTCACCCTTTCTTCTTTTTGATCAAGGATCAGGTCATGAAGAGAGTTCTTCATAGAGGTGTCTGTGCGCAAGGCCTCTACTCGTTGCTTCCCAAGTATTGCTAATTCAATAAACAAGTCTATGGTGCCATCAAGCTTTCTACTGAGAGGTGGCACAGTCGATTAGGTCATCCATCCTTTGCTACTGTTCATCCAATTCTTAGTAGGAATAAACTCCCAGTTGTTGGTGAGAGAAATTTAGAAACTATTTGTGATTCGTGCCAAAAAGCAAAAAGTCATCAACTACCATATCCTCTCTCTACTAGTGTGTCTACAAAACCCTTGCAACTTATTTTTTCTTATGTTTGGGGTGCAGCACCCACCTCTGTCGGTAGACACTCTTATTACGTGAGCTTCATTGATGATTTTAGCAAACATACTTGGATATATCTTCTTAAAAAGCATTCAGATGTGTTTCAAGTGTTTCAAAACTTCCAAGCCCTCGTTGAACGCAAGTTTGATTGCAAAATCATTGCCATGCAATCAGACTGGGGTGGTGAATATGAAAAATCGAATTCCTTCTTTCAACAAATAGGCATATCTCACCATGTGTCATGCCCTCACGCACACCAACAAAATGGCTCTGCTGAACGTAAGCATAGGCATATTGTTGAAGTAGGACTAGATCTTCTGGCTAACGCCTCCATGCCCCTCAAATTTTGGGATGAAGCTTTTCTTACTGCCGTTCATCTTATTAACATGTGGCTGAGTCGCACTATCTCCAATGAAACTCCCACTGAACGCCTCTTGCATGTAACCACAGATTATCACACTCCTAGAGTTTTTGGTTGTGCCTGTTGGCCCAACCTTTGGCCCTACAACTCTCGCAAACTTATGTTTCACTCCAAATAGTGTGTCTTCCTTGGATATAGTGCTCATCACAAAGGTGTCAAATGCCTTGATGTATCCACTGGTCGTGTGTACATCTCTCGTGATGTCATGTTTGATGAAACCCAGTTTCCCTTTGAAAAGCTCCATCCTAACGCTGGTGCCCTTCTCAAGAAGGAAATCCTTCTTCTTCCTTCTCATCTTCTTGGAGATGAGTGTGTGGGTGTTACTAATGATGATTCTGTAGGAGATATGCCCTAGAGGCAATAATAAATGCTATTATTTATCTCCAAGTTCATAATTATGTTCATGTTCCATGATATAACTCTTGTGGTTCCCGAGCCCGTATATCCATAAAGGCTCTGGGGAAAACCCATGTGCACGTGTGGAATAATAAACGGTAAAATTTATTCCTAGTCATGCCTCTAAGACTAGATCAAGTGTTGCATGATGATTATGTTTTCCCAATCATGGGCATGTCTATGCCAGCAACTTTGAGGGCACAATGTTAAGAGAACATTTGTGTTGAATCGACCCGGATTTATGTTATGCTATGAGATTCATTCATCACAAGTTAATGGTAAATAACACAGAGATGGCTAATGTTTGCATGATTCCTTAGACCATGAGAGTATCGAGTTTCTTCATGCTTGCTTCATGAACTTTGGGGTTTGTTAAACGTAATCCGTAAATGGGTGGCTATTACGACCACTTACGAGTTCATGGAAAAGTATGTCAAGTAACTTGATAGCTCGAGATTGGCATTTGCTCCTCTAATGATGGAGAGATATCTCTGGGCCCTCTCGGTGTTACGGTATTCATCATCGTCTGGCCAAACACTTTGTGATTTGATCACGGGGATGCCGGAACACGGTAACGAGAAAAGAGAACAATACCGGTAACGAGGTAACTAGCATAGTGGACAAGTTGTTGATCCACGGGAATGCCAACATGTCTCACCTCGGGTATTTGTAACATATCACGAAGCAACAAGAATAGCACACGACAACTGGAGGTTCACTCAAATATTCATTCGTGTGGGTATAGGGGTCAATATGGGTGTCCACGGCTCCGGTGTTGATCATTGATCGGAAAGGGTTCCGGTCATGTCTATACTTCACCGAACCTATAGGGTCACACACTTAAGGATCATCTATCTGCTGAATACTAGACAAGGAGTCTGAGAGAAAATCGCCGAAAAAGTTTCGGACACCAGAAAAGTTTCGGACAGCGGAAAAGGTTCCGCTGAGAGGTCATCGGATGAGTTTCGATGAAACTGAAAAGTTGTTTCAGGGGATACCATTAAGTCAAATTGGTTTCGGCACATGCCTGATAATTCTTGGAGGGTGCCAGAATCATTCTGGAAGCTTTCTGGAATTTTCCAGGATAATAACCGGATATGCTCCGGAGCTGCCGGAACCACTTCAGATGCTTTTCGCAGATGAAAATCACTAAACCGGAATTGTTTCGGAACGTGTTGAAAATAATTTTGGTGGGTACTGGAAACGTTCTAAGCCCACATAAATATTTTCAGTTCGAACGGACACTGAAAAAAGTCGTCGTGAATAGTGAAAGTACTTTTTGGGATATTTATGGAAAGCCACCTTTTGGGGCTTTTCCCAAAAGGCTTCTAGAAGGACTTGGGGATCAAGGAACCCCCTTTGGGGGGGCATGAAGGTGGGATGTTGGAGGGTGCAGCTCCTCCATGGGGCTCCACTTGTCATCCCTTTATGCCTTTTATACCGTTTGTGTGTGACATAAAGTGGGGGCACTTTTGGTATTTCAGAATACACATCCTACCCCTTGGTTTCCCCATAAATAGGAGGTGAGGGGGTTGCGCAATCCTCATCCCTTCTCACATACAAGTGCCATGCATGATCTGGCTTCTCTCTCCCTCCCAACGAAATAGTTTCATACATTCGAAAGGTTGTCTGGGTTCCGGCAGGAACTAATTCTGGACGGCGAAGCCCTGCCGGATAGATGACACCGTATGTGTGCAACCCCATAGAGAGGTCGTAGTTTCGAACCTTTTTCCCAAGGGGCTGTTTTGAGAGTGCCTCCCGAAGGGCTATCCAAGTGACGGTCCGAGTGCTGTGAGTCCTCCCGAAGGGCTGTCCGAGTGACGTCCGAGTTTTGAGGGTCCTCCCGAAGGGCTGTCCACGACACCGTCTGAGGGACTGTCCGACCGCCTCCCGGAGGGCTATCCGTGGGGCGGATGAGGGTATACATCCTCACGGTTGGGAGGTTGTAAATCCTAGCTGCGGGGATCTGCACCACCGTTCCTCATCGACTCTACTTCCCGCTGCGCTACGAGTCGGTAACGAAAAAGATCAAACCATGTATGCAGTCTCCATAGTGTTCTTGGGCTGGTGCGTAGGTCGGAAATTATTTGTTTTCTGCTGCGTTACCCTACAGATTCCATTATGACTAATTCCTCTGTGGTTCCACATGAGCTCCCAGCTACAGGAACAAAAAGTGCAGACATGGAGAGAAGAATGGTACATTTTTTTACCACAAACGGTATGAAGCACCCTCCTGGAATGGCGACAGATCCACCTGAATCTTCCTTGGGATTGGCAAGGCAGCCTGCGCCCGAATCCGCTCTCGGATCGCTACAGCAGTCTACACCCGCATCACCCTCGGGATCGGTGGACCGCGTTGACCCTGCCTCCACCGCTGTACATCAACCTGCGGCTAGCACGTGTACATCGCGCCAACTTCCACCATCGGACAACCCGACCGAGCGGGACCCACCCTCCAAGCGCTACGCACCGGCGCCGGACATCTATACCAGGCGGCTGTCCCATCCTGCGCCAGGCAGGACCAGCGCTCCTTAAAGGATCGATATAGTTGACTAGAGGGGGGGTGAATAGGCAACTAACAATTTTTAAATTTTCTTTACCAAATTAAACTTCGGACCAAAGTAGGTTGTCTAGATATGCAACTAGGTGAACAACCTATATGATGCAAAAACAGCAAGCACACACGCAAGCAAGGAATATAACACAAGTAAGCTTGCAAAAGTAAAGGCACAAGGTAACCAAGAGTGGAGCCGGTGAAGACGAGGATGTGTTACCGAAGTTCCTTCCTTTTGAGGGGAAGTACATCTCCGTTAGAGCGGTGTGGAGGCACAATGCTCCCCAAGAAGCCAATAGGGCCACCGTATTCTCCTCACGCCCTCACACAATGCGAGATGTCATGATTCCACTATGGGTGCCCTTGAAGGCGGCGACCGAACCTTTACAAACAAGGTTGGGGCAATCTCCTCAACTTAATTGGAGGCTCCCAACGACACCACGAAGCTTCACCACAATGGACTATGTCTCCAAGGTGACCTCAACCGTCTAGGGTGCTCAAACACCCAAGAGTAACAAGATCCGCTAGGGATTAGTGGGGGGAATCAAATTTCTCTTGGTGGAAGTGTAGATCGGGGCCTTGTCAACCAATCCCGAGAAAATCAACAAGTTTGATTGGCTAGGGAGAGAGATCGGGTGAAAATGGAGCTTGGAGCAACAATGGAGCTTAGGGATAGAAGAGGTAGTCAACTAGACAAAGAAGACACCCCTTATATAGTGGAGAGACAAATCCAACCGTTATCCACTTACTCAGCCCGCGACCTACGGTACTACCGCTCCAGACAAGCGGTACTACCGCAGGGGCTGACGGTACTACCACGATAGACCGCGGTACTACCGCTGCAACGACAGGGGCTAGTCCAGGCCAGAGCCGCCAAGGCTGAGAGCGGTACTGCCGCTAATGTGGTACTACCACTCCCCCTGGCGGTACTACCGCAAGGCCAGAATGGACTATGCTGGGAAGGGCACGGATGAATAAAAATACATCCGTGCCTACTTCCGCTGAAAATCGAATAGTGCAAAAATCTGACATGGTACTACCTTGCCAGGCATGCAGTACTACCGCACAGGGAGCGGATGTAAAAAATTACATCCGCCCTACTTCCGCTCGTGTTACTGAGCCAGACCAGGACTCACGGTACTACCGCGCGCATGGGGCGGTACTACCGCGTAGGGTGCGGATGTAAAAAATAACATCCGCCCCTACAGCCGCAAGAGAGGCTAAGCCTGGCCTGAGGCCACGGTACTACAGCTCCATAGGAGCGGTACTACCGTGTGCTCCTATGGTACTACTGCAAGTGCTTGCGGTACTACCGCTCCTAGGAGCAGTACTACCGCATGCCTCAGAAGCAGCACTAGGAATCCTTCTTTTTGCACAACAGTGAAGATAACGGAGGATGCTCCAAGGTGCAAGGGGAAAGGCAGTGCAAAGGGAGAAAATGTGTATGTGATGATTCCACCCGAACCTTTCCACCGTGGACCCCCTCTTAATAGTACGGCTATCCTACGACTCATATCCACCAAAAGAGACGTATAACACCACTATCTTCAATAGTCTTCAAGGGGTACCAAACCGTCTTGTGCCTAGCGACGAAGCGACCGAAATACTCAAGGCACACGATTAGTCTGCAAAAGCATTGTCATCAATCACCAAAACATAGTAGGGATAAAATGCCCTTACAATCTCCCCCTTTTTGGTGGATTGATGACAATACGGGATTTGCACAAAGGGAAAGAATATAGCACATAAGAAAACCCCACATCTCTAAAATATAGAAGAGCTCCCCCTAGATGTGTGCGAGAGGGTAAAGTGCTTTGGACTGCATGGCACGTATACTAGGATCAACACTCCCCCTATATTTTATAGACAAAGCATATCTTGCAACAAAAAGGCTAACACTAAGCAAGATAGTAAATATGAGCATAACATAAATAGCACAATATAACATAAGTTCAATAAGGTAATAAGGTACGATAGAGTGCATATGTCTTACACCATATGATAGACCAAGTCTCACGAGCAAAGTAAACCAAAGCAAGCAAGGTTCAACGGAACAAACACGAGCAAAGCAAACACAAGACACAAGACTCTCGCAAATCCCTACAATCTCTCCCCCTTTGGCATCGAGATGCCAAAAAGGCAGAGAGGACACCTACACACAAGTGGTGGCTCAAGCGGAGTAGTCAGACGCACGGTCCTCATCAGACTCGGCAGCAGGAATGGTCTCCTCGACGTCCTCCTCAGAATCAGTCCACTTAGAGCCTTGTTTCGCCATCCACTCAGCCTCTAGAGTGATGCGATCCTCAGAACCGCCAGAAACATCCTCTCCAAACAGCCTCATGATCTTCTTGTCACGACAGCGACTCTCCTTGGAGGCAACATGAGACCTGTACTGTCCCTTGGCCTTCATGTAGAACAAGGTCTTCATCTTGTTCCTCAGCCTCTTAGCCCAAGATGGCTTAGAGGTGGGAGGGGAGTAACTGAAAACACAAGTGCTCCCTAGGTGGTTTTGGTAATTAATTTCAACATATCTCTTGTTGGACTAACACTTTTATCTAGTATATTTCAGATAAGTTCAACAATGGAGTGGCATGGACTAAAGGATGTGGGAACTCCTTCAAGATGCTAAGGACAAAGGATTGGCTCAAGCTTCAAGCTCAAGACTCTTCATTTTACATTTTTGTGATCCAAGATCACATTGAGTCTATAGGAAAAGCCAATACTATCAAGGAGGTATGAGGTGTTGCTTAATGAGCCTCTTGCTTCAAGTGCTTAGTGATATGCTCCAAAACCCTCAACTACTTTCCCACTTCCACACATATTCCCTAAACCTAAAGTCAAACTCGGCCCCATTGATTCGTTCTATCCGGAGCCACCGAGTTTGGATGTCTTAGCCACTGCCACAAAACCTAGGCAAATCGGTCTCACCGATAGGGATCTCGGTCTCACCGAGATGGGATTGTAATCTCTCTGTGTATGTCCATTATCAAAATCGGTCTCACCGAGTTTGAGCAATCGGTACTACCGAGATTACAATGCAAACTTTCTGGTTGACTCATTATCAAAATCAGTCCCACCAAGTTTGATAATCGGTCCAACCGAGTTTGCCTGACCAACTCTTTGGTTAGCTTGTTACCAAAATCGGTCTCATCGAGTTTGTGTAATTGGTCTCACCGAGATTACATTATGCCCTAACCCTAACCGAATCGGTCCTACCGAGTTGCATTTCGGTCCCACCGAAATCCCTAATGGTCACATTATTTGCTAAATCGGTCTGACCGAGTTTCTCGATTCGGTCCCACCGAGTTTGGCAAATTGTGTGTAACGGTTAGATTTTGTGTGGAGGCTATATATACCCCTACAACTCCTCTTCATTCGTGGAGAGAGCCATCAGACTGGACCTACACTTCCAACATCCTATTTCTGAGAGAGAACTACCTACTCATGTGTTGAGGCCAAGATATTCCATTCCTACCATATGAATCTTGATCTCTAGCCTTCCCCAAGTTGCTTTCCACTCAAATCCTATTTCCACCAGATCCAAATCCTATGAGAGAGTTTTGAGTGTTGGGGAGACTATCATTTGAAGCACAAGAGCAAGGAGTTCATCATCAACGCACCATTTGTTACTTCTTGGAGAGTGGTGTCTCCTAGATTGGCTAGGTGTCACTTGGGAGCCTCCGACAAAGATTGTGGAGTAGAACCAAGGAGTTTGTAAGGGCAAGGAGATCGCCTACTTCGTGAAGATCTACCGCTAGTGAGGCAAGTCCTTCGTGGGCGACGGCCATGGTGGGATAGACAAGGTTGCTTCTTCGTGGACCCTTCGTGGGTGGAGCCCTCCGTGGACTCGCGCAACCGTTACCCTTCGTGGGTTGAAGTCTCCATCAACGTGGATGTACGATAGCACCACCTATCAGAACCACGCCAAAAACATCTGTGTCCCCAATTGCGTTTGAATCCTCCAAAACCCTTCCCTTTACATTCTTGCAAGTTGCATGCTTTACTTTCCGCTGCTCATATACTCTTTGCATGCTTTCTTGCTATGTGTTGTGAATGTTAAACTTGTGCCTAAACTCCACTCAAATTTAAGAAAAGCTAAAAACTGCAACTTTGGTACGAAGTGTCTAATCACCCCCCCCCCCTCTAGACACCTCTTTGCAAGGTCCTACAAGTGGTATCAGAGCATTGGTCTCCATTGCCTTGGTTTAATCACCATTGGAGGAAGATGGATGAGTCTACTTTGGGGAGTCTTAGACATAGAGTGTCTGTTCTTGATGGAGAGTATTTTCATGAGTGGAAAAATGAGATGCTTGTATTTTCAATCAATATCATTTGAACAAGTACATTGCTAGTCCTTGTGCACCTTGTGTTGATCCTATGCATCCTACCCTTGATGAGTCTATTGACATGATTAGGAATGTTAGAACTGTTAATCTTATCATTAGAGGCTTGCCTAGAAACTTGATTATAAAATTGTCTACTCTTGAGTGTGCCTACACTATATGGAAATTCTTGAGGAACGATTTCCTGATTATTCTTTGAAAAATCTTGATGAAATTCTCCATAAGTCTATTGCTTTGAGTAAAATGAATACTAGTGATCCTATGTTTGGTGATCGTCTATTTGAGCTTATAAACCTTATGCGTGCCAAAGAAAATGTTGGTATTATTAGTGATATTATTTCCGAAGCTATAAAAATCCATAGACAAGATGATTGTCAAAATCACTCTAATGAATCACCCTCTCTAGGATTTGATCCACCACATGATGATGTTGAACATGGATACTATGATGAGGATGATGATAGTGACTTCGATCTTGATGATGCAATGAGACATTTTGGTCTTATGGCAAATCTTCGGGGATACATGTCAGGAGGAAAGGAATGGGTCCTTGACAGTGGATGTACCAATCACATGACCAGAGATAAAGACATGTTTCGTGAGCTTGCTGATAATGATAGTCCTCGAAAGTATGTCACTTTCGGTGACAACTCAAAGGGTAAGGTGGTTGGCCTCGGTAAGGTGGCCATCTCACATGATAGCTCCATACAAAATGTCATGCTCGTTGAATCTCTTGGATACAACTTACTTTCAGTATCTAGACTTGCTGACTTTGGTTTCAATGTCTTATATACTGAAATTGATTGCCAAATGTTTCGTCGAGACAATCATAAAATGGTCTTTACCGGCATATGTAGAGGTGATATATACATTGTTGATTTCACTAAAAAGGCTCAACATAAAACTTGCTTCATTGCTAAATCCTCAAAAGGTTGGTTATGGCACAGACGACTAGGTCACGTTGGCATGAGAAACCTTGACAAGCTTATTAAAGGAAATCATATCCTTGGAGTTAACGATGTCATATTTGATAAGGATAGACTTTGCAATGCTTGTCAAGCAGGTAAACAGGTTGGAGGAAGTCATCCCGTGAAGAACATCATGACCACAAAGAGGCCACTCGAGCTACTTCACATGGATCTCTTTGGTCCCAACTCTTACAAGAGTCTCGGTGGAAATTCTTTTGGTCTAGTTATAGTCGATGATTTTTCCAGATTTACGTGGGTGTTCTTTCTTGATGATAAATCGCAGGTTCATAAGATCTTCAAAAACTTCGCTAGGAAGGCCCAAAATCAATTTGAAGTGAAGATCAAGAAGGTTCGCAACGACAACGGAACGGAGTTCAAGAACGCAAATGTGGACACCTTTCTTAACGAAGAAGGGATTTCACACGAGTTCTCGGCTACGTACACACTTCAACAAAATGGAGTTGTTGAGAGGAAGAACCAAACGCTCATCAAAATGGCGAGAACGATGCTTGATGAGTACAAGACGCCGAAGCACTTTTGGGCAGAAGCGGTTGAGACAGCTTGTCATGCAACAAATCTCTTGTATCTTCACAAGCTACTCGGGAAGACGGCATACGAGCTCCTCACCGGTAACAAACCCCAAGTTGGATACTTTCGCGTATTCGGTTTAAAGTGCTACATTCTTGATAAGCATTGTCGTTCTAAATTTGCTCCTAAGTCTCATGAAGGTTTCCTACTAGGTTATGGCTCAAACTCTCACACATACCTTGTCTACAACAATTTCACCCAAAAGGTTGAAGAGACGGTAGATGTGAAGTTTGATGAATCTAACGGCTCGCAAGTAGAGCAATTGCCAATTGATGTAGGAGACAAAGATCCTTCGGAAGCAATCCAAGACTAGTCTATTGGCAAGGTCCGTCCAACGGAGGTGAAGGAGAGTACCTCGTCTGTCCAAGTGGAAGCTTCTACTTCACGACAAGGTGAACCAAGAGTTGACACGGAAGCATCCACAAGTGGGACACACCAAGATGAAGGAAACGAGAAAGTGCATCAAGATGAACGTCAATGACCTCCTTCTCCACCATGACAAGAGAACGACAATGCCAACAATGAAGAAGGCCAAGAAGAAGAACAAGATGAAGAAGATGTTCAACGAAGATCCAAGCAAAAGCTTTCATGAGCTCGAGCAAGAATTGCTAAAGACCATCCCGTCGAGCAAATCTACAATGATATTCAAACCGGGAGAATCACTCGCTCTAAAACTCGTCTAGCTAACTTTTGTGAAAACTATTCTTTCATCTCTAGCATTGAAACTATGAAGGTCGAAGAAGCATTGGAAGATCCGGATTGGATAAATGATATGCATGAAGAGCTACACAACTTTGAAAGAAACCAAGTTTGGACATTGGTTGAGAAGCCCGACAACAACCACAACATCATCGGTACCAAATGGGTGTTTCGCAACAAGCAAGATGAAGATGGACAAGTTGTTTGCAGCAAAGCACGTCTCGTCACCCAAGGCTACACACAAGTCAAAGGTATGGACTATGGTGAGACTTATGCACCCGTTGCTAGACTTGAGTCCATTCGCATCTTACTTGCCTATGCTAATCACCATGATATCACCTTGTACCAAATGGACATTAAAAGTGCTTTTCTAAGTGGTGAAATAGAGGAGGAGGTTTATGTTAAACAACCTCCCGGCTTTGTCAATCCTAAGAAACCCAATCATGTTTACAAACTTCACAAAGCTCTTTATGGTCTTAAACAAGCTCCTAGAGCATGGTATAAATGCTTGACCAAGTTCCTTATTGAAAAAGGCTTTGAAATTGGGAAAATTGATTCTACTCTTTTTACTAAAAGGGTTAATGGTGAACTATTTGTGTGCCAAATCTATGTTGATGATATTATATTTGGTTAAACTAACCCTCATTTTAGTGAAAAGTTTGGGAAGCTAATGTCGGAGAAGTTTGAGATGTCTATGATGAGTGAACTCAAATTCTTTCTTGGTTTGCAAATCAAGCAAACTAAGGAAGGTACTTTTGTCTCTCAAACGAAGTACACTAAGGACTTATTCAAGAAGTTCAATATGCAAGAATGCAAAGGTATGTCTACACCCATGCCTACTAGTGGACATCTTGATTTGACCAAAGATGGTGAACCGGTCGATCAAAAGGTTTATCGCTCTATGATTGGTTCATTGTTATATCTATGTGCTTCACGTCCCGATATTATGCTAAGTGTGTGCATGTGTGCACGATATCAAGCTGCTCCTAAAGAATGTCATCTTAAGGCTGTGAAAAGGATAGTGAGATACTTAATTCATACACCAAATTTTGGCATTTGGTATCCTAAGAGGGCCTCTTTCGATCTTGTTGGCTACTCTGACTTAGACTATGCCGGAGACAAGGTTGATAGAAATTCGACTTCGGGTACTTGTCAATTTCTTGGTAGATCGCTTGTGTCTTGGTCCTCCAAGAAACAAAACTCGGTATCCTTATCCACCGCCGAAGCGGAATACATTGCCGCTAGTTCATTTTGTGCTCAATAACTTTGGATGACTCAAACTCTTAAAGATTATGGGATATATGTGAAACATGTTCCATTTCTTTGTGACAATGAAAGTGCTATCAAAATTGGTCATAATCCTATGCAACATTCTCGAACTAAGCATATTGAAGTTCGTCATCACTTCATTCGAGATCATGTTGCTAAGGGTGACATTGATCTTAAGCATATTCGCACCGAAAAGCAATTAGCGGATATATTCACTAAACCTCTTGATGAGAAAGTGTTTTTGCAGGTTAAGAGGAGAATTGAACATCATTGATGCTTCAAACTTGGAGTAGAAACTCCATTGGATACATGCAAGACATGAGCTTATGACTAATCCTTGATATTTCTCTTATGATGAAAATCTTATGTCTTGGATATATTTGTATCTTGCATGTTATCTAACCCATGTAGGTAATTGGTTGAATCTAATTCCATGAGGTTGTAACCTACTCATATATTGAGCAATCTCTACATCACCAAGTCTCTACAAAAGGTGGTTGAAGACAAGGAAGCACGAAACCATACAAACATATCCTTTGACAAATTCTATGTTGAGCGTCATGATTGTCATTTTTGGATACACAAGTGCTCTTCCTTGCAAGAACTAACCCATGTAGGTAGATGGACTCAGATTCCAAGTGGTGCTCCCAACTCTTGATGAGCTACATCAACCTTGAGCAACCCACACAAGTTCAACTACATGATCATCACCACCAACCAAGGTATGTTATTCCATCTTAGAGAAGCTTTACTCCAAGTCATGACTTAAAGCGACTCGACAAGATGTGAATACATCAAGATGCTTAAACGAAAAATGGTAACCCCATTTTGAGCTTAAACGATGAGTATGACCTATGATCAAGCGATCTCACTTGACTCCTAAGTCAATATACTCTAACATAGGTGACTTTGTCGCCGACCATCTCTAGATTAAGTTCTCTTGTGTTCTTTTCTGTGTTTTTTCATTCGTCATATGCATATGTGTTTCCCCTTTTCAAAAAAACTTCATCTAGATTTCTTTCTTTTTGTTCTGCATTTTATGCATCAATTCATTGCATATCTTTTAGTAAATTCCTTGCAAATCTTTGTGAGATCTTATTCGTCTAGTGAGCTGAGGTGACAAGTGTTTTCTCTGCGATGAACTCAGTTACACCGATTTGTTATTTTCGGTCCAACCGAAAAAATTTGGTACCACCGAAGCCTACAAGTCGGTGCCACCGATTTCACAACAGGAAAAACAGTTTGCCACTTATTATGTGTTTCTTCTGATCCAGCTCCACTCAATGAATCTTGTCCTCTACAAGCATCACATTTTTAATCATTTCTTTATGTTGTGACTCAAGGATCAAACCCATTCACGACAAATTCCAGAGGGAGAGAGAGAGATCACATCTTTATCAAGCCCCTCTTGGAAATTGATGTCAAAGGGGGAGAGAGAGATCACATCAAAGCTTATCATCTAGAGAGAGATCACATCTCATAGGGGGAGAGATCCTTTAGGGAGAGAGAGAGAGATCTCCAGGGGAGAGAATATTAGTAGAAAGTATTTCTCAAGGATCCCAGATGCTTGGTGTTCAAGAGGAGAGATGCCACATGTCTTCTTGAGGGGAAAGACTTGTTCATATGTGCTTATTTTGCATTAGCTTGCGTTAGCTCTGTTCATTTATATCTTTCAGCTCTAATTTTCTGTTCCCTATCTTCTCCCAGTATCCCATGTTAGATTCAGGGGGAGCAAGACATCTAAGGGAAAGAAATCATTCAAATTCATTGCATACCTTTACTCTCGGGGACATGTCTAATCAAATGTGGTACTTAGTACTCACTCTCTACATGTCATCCCAGTCTTGGTATTCTTGTGGTGTCTTTTGTTTGCTCTGGCTAGTAGATGTATCTGTGTTATCTAACCTTTTTATGCAGGTTCATTCCATCCTAAGCCAACTCAAGACTACAAGGTAAGTATATGCATCACAATCATGTGTATGAGGAATTCTTGCTGATGTACATACTGTTTGCAAGAAGGACTCATGGGCATGAAGGTATTTCCTTTAATATTTTCTTGCTCTGATGCATATGGCCAAGATACATGTAACACATTGCCTGCTCTACCATGGTTATGCTATCACATGCTTCTATATTCCATATTCACATGATTGCATACATGTAGGGGGAGCCTATGCTTGTTACATCTCTTTCCAAAGCTTTGCTTGCTATTCTTTATATCCTTATCTAAAGCTTTGATGTATGTTGCCATCAATTACCAAAAAGGGGGAGATTGAAAGCACAAGTGCTGCCTAGGTGGTTTTGGTAATTAATGTCAACATATCTCTTGTTGGACTAACACTTTTATCTAGTATATTTCAGATAAGTTCAACAATGGAGTGGCATGGACTAAAGGATGTGGGAACTCCTTCAAGATGCTAAGGACAAAGCATTGGCTCAAGATTCAAGCTCAAGACTCTTCATTTTACATTTTAGTGATCCAAGATCACATTGAGTCTATAGGAAAAGCCAATACTATCAAGGAGGGATGAGGTGTTGCTTAATGAGCCTCTTGCTTCAAGTGCTTAGTGATATGCTCAAAAACCCTCAACTACTTTCCCACTTCCACACATATGCCCTAAACCTAAAGTCAAACTCGGCCCCATTGATTCGTTCTATCCGGCGCCACCGAGTTTGGATGTCTTAGCCACTGCCACAAACTCTAGGCAAATCGGTCTCACCAATAGGGATCTCGGACTCACCGAGATGGGATTGTAATCTCTCTGTGTATGTCCATTATCAAAATTGGTCTCACCGAGTTTGAGCAATCGGTACTACCGAGATTACAATGCAAACTTTCTGGTTGACTCATTATCAAAATCGGTCCCACCGAGTTTGATAATCGGTCCAACTGAGTTTGCCTGACCAACTCTCTGGTTAGCTTGTTACCAAAATCGGTCTCACCGAGTTTGTGTAATCAGTCTCACCGAGATTACGTTATGCCCTAACCCTAACCGAATCGGTCCTACTGAGTTGCATTTCGGTGCCACCGAAATCCCTAACGGTCACATTATTTGCTAAATCGGTCTGACCGAGTTTCTCGATTCGGTCCCACCGAGTTTGGCAAATTGTGTGTGACAGTTAGATTTTGTGTGGAGGCTATATATACCCCTCCACCTCCTCTTCATTCGTGGAGAGAGCCATCAGACTGAACCTACACTTCCAGCATCCTATTTCTGAGAGAGAACTACCTACTCATGCGTTGAGGCCAAGATATTCCATTCCTACCATATGAATCTTGATCTCTAGCCTTCCCCAAGTTCCTTTCCACTCAAATACTCTTTCCACCAGACCAAATCCTATGAGAGAGAGTTGAGTGTTGGGGAGACTATCATTTGAAGCAGAAGAGCAAGGAGTTCATCATCAACACACCATTTGTTACTTCTTGGATAGTGGTGTCTCCTAGATTGGCTAGGTGTCACTTGGGAGCCTCCGACAAAGATTGTGGAGTTGAACCAAGGAGTTTGTAAGGGCAAGGAGATCGCCTAATTCGTGAAGATCTACCGCTAGTGAGGCAAGTCCTTCGTGAGCGACGGCCATGGTGGGATAGACAAGGTTGCTTCTTCGTGGACCCTTCGTGGGTGGAGCCCTCCGTGGACCCGCGCAACCGTTACCCTTCGTGGGTTAAAGTCTCCATCAACGTGGATGTACGATAGCACCACCTATCGGAACCACACCAAAAACATCTGTGTCTCCAATTGCGTTTGAATCGTCCAAAACCCTTCCCTTTACATTCTTGCAAGTTTCATGCTTTACTTTCCGCTGCTCATATACTCTTTGCATGCTTGCTTGATATGTGTTGTGAATGTTAAACTTGTGCCTAAACTCCACTCAAATTTAAGAAAAGCTAAAAACTGCAACTTCGGTACGAAGTGTCTAATCACCCACCCCCCCCTCTAGACACCTCTTATCAAGGTCCTAGAGTAACCCTCAGAGCTGACCTCATCTGCTGGCTCCTCGTCAACCTCATCTGCATCCACATCCATGGCAGCCGCAGCCTCAGCATGAGAAGTGGTGTTAGCCCACTGAGGCTTGACACGGAGCCGGATGGAATCATGTCGAATCCAATCAGGGGCCTCAAAGTCATCCTGAGGGTAGAGCTTCTCCCAAGTTGCTGAGATCAACTGAAACAGATACGGTCCATAGATGGGGACCTTGCGGTTGAAGACGGCAAACCGAAGCTCACACTACATGATATGTGATACATCAAGTGGTAGCGTCTGAGAGTTTCGCGCTTCTTCACACAGGAGCAACATGTCCACAAGATAAGCATGCACCTTGTCCTTATCCCCAATGCATGGGAAGAGAGAGTTGCATAAGATCTGGTACATGATGTCAAGGAAGGAGTTGAGCACCCAAGAAGACTTGCCACTGGAGATCTTCTTCTCGATAAGGAAGGCCTGAAGCTTGTTCTTGTTGGCTGACTCGGAATTGGCATGAGTACGAACACCTTGGGGTGTAGCGAGCCCCTCATCCGAAATACCAAGCAAAGTCATGAACTCCTTCCAGGTAGCCGTCAGCCGCTGACCATTGGTCATCCAAGTCATCATCTGGTCCTCATTAGGATGAAAGTACACCGAGGCGAAGAACTGAGCCACAATCTCCGGATCATAGTCTTTGTGAAAAGAGATGATATGCTCAATGCCAAACGGCTCCACTAGATACAGAGCCTCACCAAAGTATGCTCGGTGCTTCTCTTCCCTCATATGATGCATGTCGATCCAGTGCACATCCACATAGATATTCCGCTTGGCCTTGATCACATCCAGATAAATGAGATTTTGTTGCTTGGTCCAGAACAACTCATTCCCTCGAAGGTTGGCACGAGGATTCACATAGGGATTGATCTTCCTTCGAGAGATGAACTCAGAAAGCGGCATCTCATCCATACCCATGATGGGTTCCTTGTCCTTGGTGCCAGTAGTCTTGGTCCTGCGTTAGGGGGCACTGGAGCCCTTAGGAGCTTCATCTTGATTGCGCAGACGCTTGGAGCCTGTGTCAAGGCTTGGGTTGGAACGGCGAGCATGAGCACCTGAGCCACACACCACAAAACAAACACGCAAGAAACGCGAGAAGTATCAGTGCAAAGAACGCAGCAAAGCAGTGAAACAAGTAGAATTCGCACATAATAGATTTGACAGCAACTGTAGCACTGCTTGGTCGCGCGGAACTAAAAAGTTAGTGCCGCTCCAAATCATGGTAGTACCGCGCGCGCGGTAGTACCGCGCTGGAGGTGCGGTAGTACCGCATGGGCGGTAGTACCGCGCAGGAGGTGCGGTAGTACCGCGCGTTTTCAGATCCGAAACAGCAAGTGAATCTGGGAACTACCATGATGACAAAGCGGTACTACAGTCGATCAAATCTACCACGGGGCAACATATGATGTACAAACTCTATGCAATACTACTCTCCTCCATCCTACTCTTGCAAAGATTCATCCTAAAATCTCAAGAACAACTAGCATCTCCCCAAAAACCTAGAAGCAAAGGAACAAACCAAAAGGAGAGGGATTTGGGGAAAGACCTTGTTACATGGCAAGAGGAACTGGTGGGGAACGACCCCATCGATCGGAATCCGAGGAGAGTAGCCGGAGAGGGAGATCCAGCGAGGGTCTCCGGCGCCGTTCGTGGGCAGGAGAGAGAGAGGCGGCGTGGAATAAGGAGTGAAGGGGTATGGGGGAGTTGGAACTCCCCCTTCCCGCTCTTAACCCCCATGCGCTCGCTACGCCACGGTAGTACCGCGACTCATTGGGGTAGTATCGCCCGGGCGGAAGTACCGCGCCGTGGGCGGTAGTACTGCTCCACCAGCGGCAGTAAAAAATTACTGTCGTGCTGGTTGCGGTAGTACCGTGTCCTTGCGGTAGTACCATGGCGGACCACGGTAGTACCATGAACCCAAGAAAATTCAGTTTCAAGCACAAAACAAAAAAATGACTTTGCATGGAACCTTCAAGAGAACACACACACCAACGAGCTAACGAGCGAGACACTGCAAACAAACAAGGGGCACCAAAGACCAAAATGAGACACAACCTCTCCAAGGAGGGGGCGGTGGCCGGAGCCACCTATGTTTGAGTTGATTGGTATGGCACCGCGAAGAATTGTCCTTGGGCCCATGACCAAAACTCGTCTTTGAAGCACATGTACCATCAAAAATGGCTAATGTGAAAGAGTTGATCAATTTATGCATAATGGGGGGAGGGAGAGTTCATTGCGAGAACAACACTCCCCCTATGTCCATGCCTACACCTAAACTAGACAACAAGTTGAGTATGGTGGGGTGAGCAAGGGTTCAAGTCACATTGCTCAAATCAGTGATATTTAGCTCATGCCTTAACTCGCGTCTTGCTTCATCCAAGGGCTTCGTGAAAATATCTGCAAGGTTATCATGAGTGTTGACATACTTGAGCTCAATCTCCCCTCGCCTAATATGATCCTGGATGAAGTGATACCGAATCTCAATATGCTTCATCTTGAAGTGTTGCACCGGGTTGAGAGAAATCTTGATGGCACTTTCATTGTCACACCAAAGAGGCACTTTGTCACAAATGACACCGTACTCCTTTAAAGTTTGCCTGATCCATAGGAGTTGTGCACAACAACTACCGGCCGCCACATATTCCGCTTCGGTGGATGAGAGAGACACACAACTTTGCTTCTTGGAAGACCAACTCACCAAAGAGCAACCCAGAAATTGGCACCCTCCGGAAGTTGACTTCCTATCCACTTTGTCTCCCGCCCAATCGGAATCCGTATATCCTTCAAGCTTGAAGTTTGCTCCTCTTGGGTACCATAAGCCAATATTTGGGGTATGAGCCAAATATCGAAAGATTCGCTTAACCGCCACATAGTGGCTTTCCTTCGGTGCGGCTTGAAACCGTGCACATGTTCCCACACTCAACATGATATTTGGTCTAGATGCACAAAGGTAAAGCAAGGAGCCAATCATGGAGCGATATACCTTTGATCCACCGCTTTACCATTGGGATCAATGTCAAGTTGGCACTTGGTAGGCATTGGAGTAGAAGCCGGCTTGAAATCACTTAGCTTGAATCTTTTTAGCATGTCTTGAGTGTATTTGGCTTGGTTGATGAAGGTACCTTCTCTTCTTTGCTTGATATCGAAACCAAGGAAGAACTTCAACTCTCCCATCGAAGACATCTTGAACTTAGAGGTCATGAGAGCGGGAAATTCCACATTGAAAGCTTTGTTAGGGGAACCAAAGATAATATCATCAACATATAGTTGGCATACAAACAACTCCCCTTTGACCTTCTTAGTAAAAAGAGTGGGATCGATTTGCCCAACCTCAAATCCTCGATCTAGTAAAAACTCCGTAAGGTGGTCATACCACGCACGTGGGGCTTGCTTAAGGCCATAGAGTGCCTTATCGAGTTGATACACATGATCCGGGAAGTAGGGATCCTCGAACCCGGGGGGTTGCTTGACATAAAACAACTCATTAATAGGACCATTAAGAAAAGCAATCTTCACATCCATTTGTTGTAACTTGAAGTTGTGATGGGAAGCATAAGCAATCAACAAATGAATGGATTCAAGGCGAGCAACGGGAGCAAATGTTTCATCGTAGTCGATGATACGTCTCCAACGTATCTACTTTTCCAAACACTTTTGTCCTTGTTTTGGACTCTAACTTGCATGATTTGAATGAAACTAACCCGGACTAACGATGTTTTCAGTAGAACTGCCATGATGTTGTTTCATGTGTAGAAAACAAAAGTTCTCGGAATGTCCTGAAAATCCATGGAGGCACTTTTTGGAAATATAAAAAATACTGGCGAAAGAATCAAGACCAGGGGGCCCACACCCTGTCCACGAGGGTGGGGGGCGCGCCCACCCCCTGGGCGCGCCCCTGTCTTGTGGGCCCCCTGAGGCTCCGCCGACCTCAACTCCAATTCCATATATTCCGTCTCGCGGAGAAAAAAATCAGAGAGAAAGTTTCATCACGTTTTACGATACGAAGCCTCCGCCAAGCCCAAATCTCTCTTGGGAGGGCTGATCTGGAGTCCATTCAGGGCTCCGGAGAGGGGGATTCGTCGTTGTCGTCATCATCAACCATCCTCCATCACCAATTTCATGATGCTCACCGCCGTGCGGGAGTAATTCCATCGTAGGCTTGCAGGACGGTGATGGGTTGGATGAGATTTACCATGTAATCAAGTTAGTTTTGTTAGGGTTTGATCCCTAGTATCCACTATGTTCTGAGATTGATGTTGATATGACTTTGCTATGCTTAATGCTTGTCACTAGGGCCCGAGTGCCATGATTTCATATCTGAACCTATTATGTTTTCATGAATATATGTGTGTTCTTGATCCTATCTTGCAAGTCTATAGTCACCTATTATGTGTTATGATCCGACAACCCCGAAGTGACAATAATCGGCATACTTCTCGGTGATGACTATGTGCTAATGCTTTTTTCCGATTCTCTATTAAAAGGCGTCCTTAATATCACTTAGTTTCTTCTAGGACCCCGCTGCCACAGGAGGGTAGCCCAAATCTCTCTTGGGAGGGCTGATCTGGAGTCCATTCAGGGCTCCGGAGAGGGGGATTCGTCGTTGTCGTCATCATCAACCATCCTCCATCACCAATTTCATGATGCTCACCGCCGTGCGTGAGTAATTCCATCGTAGGCTTGCAGGACGGTGATGGGTTGGATGAGATTTACCATGTAATCAAGTTAGTTTTGGTAGGGTTTGATCCCTAGTATCCACTATGTTCTGAGATTGATGTTGATATGACTTTGCTATGCTTAATGCTTGTCACTAGGGCCCGAGTGCCATGATTTCATATCTGAACCTATTATGTTTTCATGAATATATGTGTGTTCTTGATCCTATCTTGCAAGTCTATAGTCACCTATTATGTGTTATGATCCGACAACCCCGAAGTGACAATAATCGGCATACTTCTCAGTGATGACTGTAGTTTGAGGAGTTCATGTATTCACTATGTGCTAATGCTTTTTCCGATTCTCTATTAAAAGGAGGCCTTAATATCACTTAGTTTCCGCTAGGACCCCGCTGCCACAGGAGGGTAGGACAAAAGATGCCATGCAAGTTCTTTTCCATAAGCACGTATGACTATTTACGGAATACATGCCTACATTACATTGATGAACTAAAGCTAGTTCTGTGTCACCCTATGTTATAGCTATTACATGAGGAATCACATCCGACATAATTATCCATCACTGATCCATTGCCTATGAGCTTTTCACATCTTGTGTTTCGCTTATTTACTTTTTCGTTGCTATTGTTACAATCACTACAAAACCCAAAAATATCACTTTTGCTACTGGTACCTTTATTATCATACTACTTTGCTACTAAATACTTTGCTGTAGATACTAAGTTATCCAGGTGTGGTTGAATTGACAACTCAACTGCTAATATCAACAATATTCTTTGGGTCCCCTTGTGTCGAATCAATAAATTTGGGTTGAATACTTTACCCTCGAAAGTTGTTGCGCTCCCCTACACTTGTGGGTTATCAAGACTAATTTCTGGCACCATTGCCAGGGAGCATAGCTCTATTCTCTGAGTCACTTGAGATTTATATCTGTTGATCACTATGAGGAACTTGAAAGACGAAAGAACCAAGATTTTTCCCTCAACTACGAGGGGGGGTAAGGAACTGCCATCTAGCTCTGCACTAGATTCTCCTTCCGTTATTAGTAAGCTTGCGACACCTAAACCTGCTACTGCTATGAATTCTGATATGTCGCATGTTATTGATCATGCCACTTCTGCTATGCATGATATTATGATGAAACTACTTATGTGCGTGATACTACTTTGCCATTAGGTGAATTTCTTGATGAATAACTTGCTAGGGTTAGAGAGAATGAAATTATTGAAGATGCTATTATTGATGATAGTGATGATGAAAGTTCTCCCAATGATTATGAATTGCCTGTTGTTCCTGAGGGTTATGTTATGAATGAAGAAGCTGCTAGAGCTATCTTTGCTTGCAATGATAGATATGATCTTAAGAAATTATTAGCTAAATGGAAGCAGCAGTCTCTTAATGCTAGAATGAAACCTGACCCTGCTTTTGCTACTTCAACTATTTGTGTTACTGATAAGGATTATGAATTCTCTATTGATCCTGAGATTATTACTTTGGTAGAATCTGATCCTTTTTATGGCCTTGAATCTGAAACTGTTGTGGCACATCTTACCAAGTTGAATGATATAGCCACCCTGTTTACTCATGATGATAAATCTCGCTATTATTATATCCTTAAGATATTTCCGTTCTCATTAAAGGGTGATGCTAAGACTTGGTATAATTCTCTTGCTCCTGGTTGCGTGCGTAGTCCCCAGGATATGATTATTTACTTCTCTGCTAAATATTTCCCTGCTCATAAGAAACAAGCTGCCTTACGAGAAATATATAATTTTGTGCAAATCAAAGAAGAGAGTCTCCCACAAGCTTGGGGGAGGCTTCTCCGGTTACTTAATGCTTTGCTTGATCATCCTCTTAAGAAAAATGAAATACTTGATATCTTTTATAATGGACTGACCGATGCTTCCAAGGACTACTTGGATAGTTGTGCTGGTTGTGTTTTCAGGGAAAGAACAGTCGACAAAGCTGAATTACTATTGAATAATATGTTGACTAATGAAAATAATTGGACTCTCCCTGAGCCAATTCCAGAGGCAATTCCTGAACCAATTGAGCCAACTCCTGAGCCTATTCCTAAACCCACCCCGAAGAAGAGAGGTGTTTTATTTCTCAGTCCTGAAGATATGCAATAAGCAAAGAAACCAATGAAAGAAAAAGGCATTAAAGATGAAGATGTTAAGAATTTACCACCTATTGAAGAATTACATGGTCTTAATATACCGCCTGTTGAAGAACCACATTGTCTTGATAACCCGACACAGGTAGTAAAGGTAAATTCTCTCTATATATATGATAAAGTTGAAATCCCCTCTGCTAAATTTTATAGCCCATGTTTAGATGAATTTGATGACTTTATGGCTAGACAAGAAAGTTTTAATGCTTATGTTGGTAGAGAGTTAAAGAATAATGCTTTCGAGATAGGACGCATGAGCGATAATATGGCTAGAGTTAAAGGTGAACTCAAACTCATTAGCAAATATGCTTCTATGGTTGCTACTCAAGATGAGAAAGTACTTAAAGCTCAAAATGATTTTCTAGATGAATTAAAAAATAAAAATGACTTTGTTGTTAGAGTGGCTACTAGAACTGGTAGAATGACTCAGGAACCTTTGTATCCTGAAGGCCACCCTAAGAGAATCGAGCAAGATTCTCAGAGAAACAATTTAGAGGCACCTAGTTCTTATAAAAAGAAGAAAAAGAAAAATGATAGGACTTTGCAGGCTTCTAGTGAACCTGCTGTAGGCACACCTGAGAATCCCAATGATATTTCTATCTCTGATGCTGAAACACAATCAGGTGATGAACATGAACCTAGTGATAATGTTAGTGATAATGTTCATGTTGATGCTCAACCTAGCAAAAACAATGAATTAGAGATTGAACATGTTGTTGATCTTGATAACCCACAATCAAAGAATCAACGTTATGATAAGAGAGATTTTGTTGCTAGAAAGCACGGTAAAGAAAGAGAACCATGGGTTCAGAAACCCATGCCCTTTCCTCCTAAACCATCCAAGACAAAGGATGATGAGGATTTTCAGCGCTTTGCTGACATGATTAGACCTATTTTCTTACGTATGCACTTAACTGATATGCTCAAAGTGAATCCTTATGCTAAGTATATGAAGGATATCATTACAAACAAAAGAAAGATACCGGAAGCTGAAATTTCCACCATGCTTGCTAATTACACTTTTAAAGGTGGAATACCAAATAAACTTGGAGATCCGGGTGTACCAACTATACCATGCTCCATTAAAAGAAATTATGTTAGAACTGCTTTATGTGATCTTGGAGCCGGTGTTAGTGTTATGCCTCTCTCTTTATATAGTAGACTTGAATTGAATAAGTTGACACCTACTGAAGTATCTTTGCAAATGGCTGATAAATCAACTGCTATACCTGTCGGTATTTGTGCGGATGTGCCTGTTGTGGTTGCAAATGTCACTATCTTAACAGACTTTGTTATTCTTGAAATTCCCGAGGACGATAGTATGTCAATTATCCTTGGTAGACCTTTTTGAACACTACAGGGGCTGTTATTGATTGCAACAAGGGCAATGTCACTTTTCATGTTAATGGTAATGAGCATACAGTACACTTTCCGAGGAAACAATCTCAAGTTCATAGTATCAATTCTATTGGAAAAATTCCAACTATCATTATTGGAGGTTTTGAATTTCCTCTTCCTACTATCAAGAAAAAATATGATATTCTTATTATTGGGGATGTTCATATCGCCGTTGAGGTAACTTAGTGTTATTCGAAATTTCTCCGATTCCGTGTTATTCGGAATGAGTTTGTTAACAAGACTTGATCAACCTTGTTAGTGGATTCATTTTGATGATCACGAGATGGATGAAACTAGAAGGCACAACTTCTGTACCCTATTTTTACTTTCTGTTATTTAGAATAAATAAAGAAAAAATAGTATTATCTGTCTGTTTTCTGAATTATCCGTGCAATAAAAAATATCCCGAAAATAAAAGTGCTCCAAATGCCCTGCAAATTTAGTATGATTTTTTATGGAATATTTGAAGATTTTAGGCACTGAAATCACTGCAGGAGGGGCAAGCACCAGGCCACGAGAGTGG
>NC_041393.1:719639112-719694514 GCF_002162155.2 Triticum dicoccoides | reverse complement strand
AAGCACGAGTTCTAGCTCATTTTGCTACGATTTTCGATCTCCTTGCTCAAAGCTCCATTCACAAAACTGCTTTGGGAGATTGTTGCTTCGTATGTGACTCCTCCATTGGTCCAATTAGTTTTTGTTCTAGTGCTTTATTCATTGCAAATTTTTGCTGCATAGCTGACCATGTTCTTGAGCTTCCATGTTAAATTTATGAGCTCCCAAGTAATTCTAATGCTTGATATAGGCTCTAGGCATTTGTAGGAGTAGTTGCTATCAATCTTGTTTAGTTTTATTCACCTTTATTTTGAAGTTACTAAAATTTCAGAAATTTTTAGGAAATGTTAAGGAGACTTTTGAGGGGCTCTTCTAGCCAAGGCTCTCAGGAAAAACAAGCTAAAGAGAAGGAAAAGGTCAAGTATAATCTTACAGCCGTGTGAATGGCCATGTGATAATTACTTGAAAGAAGCTGGAATTCATGAAGATTTTAATTCTTTGATCGAGAATGCAGACCTCACCGATTTCCTCCATGACCGGATCGATCAGTATCTCTTGCTTACCAATACTTTCGTCCAAAAAATTTATTATTATCCTAAGAAGTCACCGCCTTCAGTATCATTTCATTTATATGATGAATTCAGAGAAATGTCTTTACGTAATTTTTGCGCGGTATGTAGGATACCCTTTGAGGGAGAATTTGAGGAACGCCATCGTAAAGATGTGGATGGCTTTGTTAACACTATCACTGTAGAGGAACCAAAGAAGGGTTTTGATGCAAAAATTTCTAGCATACACTTTTCGGTTTTAGGCTACTTTGCCATATTGGCTAGTAGATGCTTGATTGGTCATGGAAATAGTGGAAACTTTAATGTTTCTGATATTATTATTCTTCAACATGCCTTATTTGGATATAATAGTTTTAGTATGGGTGTCGTCATTGCTAAACGGCTAAGCCTGAATTGTACAAAAGGCCCCATATTAGGAGGTATCTATGCTTCACGTCTTGCTAGACACTTTGAGATACCTATTAGGCACCATGAGAAAGAGGAGACAAAATTGCCTCCTTACATTTTAGATTACAAGAGCATGGTAGCACACGCGTTTATTGTTGACAACAAAGAGAAGATGCTCTTGTATAACCTTAGATTTAATAAGAAACACAATGAGACTATTATTTTGCATGCGCCTATGTTGTTTGATTTGATTGCAGATAATTTTCTTGTTACACCGGAAGTGGTGTACGCTCATCGAGGCCAAGCATCCACTCCAGAACCTGAACCTGAGCCGGAACCTGAACTAGACCCTTATCGTGCATCATCCTACCAGTGGGACCCGGAGATGGCCAGCCAGTGGTATCCTGATTACACCTCCCAGTACACTGGGAAGAGTAGCCGCGGTCCTTGGCAATAAACCAACTTAGGCCAAAAGCCTAAGCTTGGGGGAGTACGTATTTCTCACCGACTTTACATTCATGTTCACACACTATTCTAGTCGTCGGTGCTCATACTCTTTCATTGTATTACCCATGCTAGTTTAATTTTCCTTTTTCTCGCTTTCTTCTTGTGTGTTTGATAAACCTTAAGAAAAACCAAAAAAATTAGTTAGTTTAATTTCCATGATTGTAGCAGAAATTAAAATGAAAACCCCAAAAAGATTTGTCATCCTTCTTCTTACTTGTTGGGGGTTTTCCCGTGTAAATAGTTTTAATTTCTTTTATTTTCTTTGGGGGTCGAGAGTAGAAGACCATATGGAAAATGTTTAGTGGCTCTCACATGCATGATTGTTTATTTAACTTAGGGCCCATATTACCTTGTATTCTCTCTTGAGTTGAATGCTTGTAGATTCCAGCTTAGTCCAATGCACGTGACCTATTATTATTATACACATCGTTCAGTCGTGCAAGTGAAAGGCAATAATGACGATATATGATGGACTGATTGAGATGAGAGAAGCTGGTATGAACTCGACCTCTCTTGTTTTTGTAAATATGATGAGTTCATCGTTCCTGATTCAGCTTATTATGAAGTAAACATATTTGCAATGACATTTAGAGATTATAGTTACTTGTGCCATGCTTGATTAGCTATGAGTTATAATGGTTTACCTTGCGTGCCAACATGGTATTAGAATGATTATGATGTTGTATGATGGGATGGTATCCTCCTTTGAATGAATTGAGTGACTCGACTTGGCACATGTTCATGCATGTAGTTGAAACAAATCAACATAGCCTTCATGATATTTATGTTCATGGTAGATTATATCCTACTCATGCTTGTACTCAGTGTGAATTAATTTTAATGCATGTTTATGACTGTTGTCGCTCTCTCAGTTGGTCGCTTCCCAGTCTTTTGCTAGCCTTCACCTATACTAAGCAGGAATACTGCTTGTGCATCCAAACTCCTTAAACTCCAAAGTTGTTCCATATGAGTCCACCATACCTACCTATATGCGGTATTTACCTGCCGTTCCAAGTAAATTTGTATGTGCCAAACTCTAAACCTTCAAATGAAATTTTGTTTTGTATGCTCGAGCAGCTCAAGTTTCAACTAGGGCTGCCTATATCTTCCATGCTAGGTGGGTTATTCTCAAGAGGAGTGGACTCCGCTCCTCATTCACGAGAAAGGGCCGGTAACCAGGATGCCCAGTCCCATGATCCAAAAAGATCAAAGCAAATCAAAATAATTAAACAAAACTCCCCCAGGACTGTTGTTAGTTGGAGGCACTCGTTGTTTCGAGCAAGCCATGGATTGATGCTTGTTGGTGGTTGGGGGAGTATAAACCTTTACCATTCTGTTTGGGAACTGCCTATAATGCATGTAGTATGGAAGATACAGCCATCTCATAGTTGTTGCGTTGACAGCGAAAGTATGCCGCTCAAAATGTTATTCAATCTCTATTTTAAAATCGAGCTCTGGCACCTCTACAAATCCCTGCTTCCCTCTGCGAAGGGCCTATCTATTTACTTTTATGTTGAGTCATCGTCCTCTTATTAAAAAGCACCCGCTGGAGAGCATACTGTCATTTGCATTCATTATTATTGGTTTATATTGGGTATGACTTGACTGGACCTCTTTTACCATGAATTACAATGTTTAGTCAGTCCTTGATCTTTAAAGGTGCTCTACATTTATGTTTTGCGGTCTTAGAAAGGGCTAGCGAGATACCATTTTGTTATATCATGTTATGATTGTTTTGAGAAAGTGTTGTCATCCAAGTTTTATTATTATGGCTCGCTAGCTGATTATGCCATTGATATGAGTAATTGTGAGACCTAGGTGTCATTGTGAGTATGGTTAGTTCATAATATTTGCTGAAACCTGAATATTGGCTTTGCATGTTTACAACAACAAGAGCAAACAGAGTTTGTAAAAGTTTTTCTTTATCACTTTCAGTTTATCAACTGAATTGCTTGAGGACAAGCAAAGGTTTAAGCTTAGGGGAGTTGATACGTCTCCAACGTATCTACTTTTCCAAACACTTTTGTCCTTGTTTTGGACTCTAAATTGCATGATTTGAATGAAACTAACCCGGACTGATGTTGTTTTCAGCAGAACTGCCATGATGTTGTTTTATGTGTAGAAAACAAAGTTCTCGGAATGTCCTGAAAATCCACGGAGGCACTTTTTGGAAAATATAAAAAATACTGGCGAATGAATCAAGACCAGGGGCCCACACCCTGTCCACGAGGGTGGGGGGCGCCCACCCTCCTGGGCGCACCCCCCTATCTCGTGGGCCCCCTGAGGCTCCGCCGACCTCAACTCCAACTCCATATATTCCGTCTCGCAGAGGGAAAAAATCAGAGAGAAAGTTTCATCGCGTTTTACGATACGGAGCCGCCGCCAAGCCCTAATCTCTCTCGGGAGGGCTGATCTGGAGTCCGTTCGGGGCTCCGAAGAGGGGGATTCGTCGTCGTCATCATCATCAACCATCCTCCATCACCAATTTCATGATGCTCACCGCCGTGCGTGAGTAATTCCATCGTAGGCTTGCTGGACGGTGATGGGTTGGATGAGATTTACCATGTAATCAAGTTAGTTTTGTTAGGGTTTGATCCCTAGTATCCACTATGTTCTGAGATTGATGTTGCTATGACTCTGCTATGCTTAATGCTTGTCACTAGGGCCCGAGTGCCATGATTTCAGATCTGAACCTTTATGTTTTCATGAATATATGTGTGTTCTTGATCCTATCTTGCAAGTCTATAGTCACCTATTATGTGTTATGATCCGACAACCCCGAAGTGACAATAATCGGGATACTTCTCGGTGATGATCGTAGTTTGAGGAGTTCATGTATTCTCTATGTTTTAATTCTTTGTTCTGGTTCTCTATTAAAAGGAGGCCTTAATATCCCTTAGTTTCCGCTAGGACCCCGCTGCCACGGGAGGGTAGGACAAAAGATGTCATGCAAGTTCTTTTCCATAAGCATGTATGACTATTTACGGAATACATACCTACATTACATTATTGAACTGGAGCTAGTTCTGTGTCACCCTATGTTATAGCTATTACATGAGGAATCGCATCCAACATAATTATCCATCACTGGTCCATTGCCTATGAGCTTTTCACATCTTGTGTTTCGCTTATTTACTTTTCCATTGCTATTGTTACAATCACTACAAAACCCAAAAATATTACTTTTGCTACTGTTACCTTTATTATCATACTACTTTTCTACTAAATACTTTGCTGCAGATACTAAGTTATCCAAGTGTGGTTGAATTGACCACTCAACTGCTAATACTCAAGAATATTCTTTGGCTCCCCTTGTGTCGAATCAATAAATTTGGGTTGAATACTTTACCCTCGAAAGCTGTTGCAATCCCCTACATTTGTGGGTTATCAGTCGATACCCTCGACTTGGGAGTAGCCTTGTGATACCAATCATGCCTTGTTGCGAATGATGTTCCCATGAGCATCTTGCTTGTTCTTGAATATCCACTTGGTTCCAATGACCTTGTGGTTCCCCGACGGCCTTGGCACCAATCTCCACACCTTGTTGTACTCGAAGTTGTTAAGTTCTTCATGCATGGCATTGACCCAATCCGAATCTTCGAGTGCCTCATAGACCTTTTGGGGTTCAACACAAGAGACAAACGCGTGATGTTCACAATAGTTTGCTAATTGTCTACGATTGCTTACCCCCTTTCTTAGGCTTCCAACCACATTTTCCATGAGATGACCTTTGGTGGTGAGCTTGGAAGCAATCTTCACGGCACGACGCTCTAAGTCCTCCTCGGATGTGGAAGGAGGAGCGGTAACTTGATCATCTTGAGCGCCGTCTTGAGCTTGTTCTTGGTCTTGAACTTGCTCGAGGGGGAGAACTTGACCTTGGGCATCATTTGGTGGTTCACCACCATCTTGAGGTTGATCTTGCCCTTGTTCCTGTTCGAGAGGTTGAGGGCCTTCACTTTGTTCTTCGGAAGTGTGTGGGTCTTGGGGAGGTGATGGCTCCACTTGAGTGGAGCATTGTCCTTCTCCTTCGGCCACAAGGGGTTCCTCAATGGGTAGGATATGACCAATACCCATTCTTCTTATGGCTTGGGGAGGAATATCATCACCTACAACACAAGTGCCACTTTGCTCCACTTGGGAGATGTTATTCTCGTCAAACTCTACGTTACACGTCTCATCAATGAGTTCGGTGGACTTGTTGAGGACACGGTAAGCATGAGAGTTTGTAGCATAACCAACAAATATGCCCTCGTAGGCTCTAGCCTCAAATTTAGACAAACGAAAACCTTTCTTGAGAATGAAACACTTACACCCGAACACCCGGAAGTACTTGAGGTTGGGCTTGTTACCAGTAAGTATCTCGTATGGAGTCTTGTTCAAGCCTTTGCGGAGATAGAGGCGATTGGATGCATGACATGCTGTGTTGATGGCTTCGGCCCAAAAGTTGTATGGAGACTTGAACTCTGCCATCATCGTCCTTGCCGCATTCATCAACGTCCGGTTCTTCCTCTCTACGACACCATTTTGGTGAGGGGTATATGGTGCAGCATATTGATTCTTGATCCCCTCATCACTAAGAAACTCATCCAAGGTGTAGTTCTTGAACTCGGTGCCGTTGTCACTTCTTATTGTCAAGATCTTTGCATCATGTTGACGTTGAGCTTCATTTGCAAAGTCTATGATGGTTTGTTGAGTCTCACTCTTTTTCTTGAAGAAGTATACCCACGTGTATCTTGAAAAATCATCCACAATCACCAAGCAATACTTTCTACCTCCAAGACTATCAAAGTATGGAGGCCCAAAGAGATCCATGTGAAGGAGCTCCAAAGGTATCTTCGAGTAGATGATAGTCGTGGGAGGGTGAGCCTTCTCATGAAGCTTTCCTTCGATACAAGCACTGCAAGCACGATCTTTGGCAAAACTAACATTGTTAGTCCACGGACATGGCCCCCTTGAGAAGACTTTGCAAAGATCTCATATTGACGTGGGCCAAACGGCAATGCCAAAGCCATCCCGCATCAACTTTAGCCATTAGGCATGTCGCGGTCTTAGTGGGTCGCTCTGAAAAGTTAATCACATAAAGATCGTTCTCGACATGCCCAACAAAGGCTACTTTAAGAGTCTTGCTCCACAAGAGGGCCATGGTATCAATATCAAAGAAAGTGGCAAAGCCCATGAGTGTAAGTTGACGAACGGAAAGTAGATTGAATGCAAGGGACTCAACAAGCATGACTTTCTCGATCGTTAGATCATGAGAAATGACAACCTTGCCAAGACCCAATACCTTAGAAGACGAGGCATCACCCCACTCGACGTTGGTGGGCATAGAAGGAATCTTGTGCACGTCCACCACCAAGTCCTTGCTTCCGGTCATATGATTCGTTCCTCCACTATCGAGCAACCATGATCCCCACCGGAAGCAAACACCTACAAGAGATCAATGCTTGGTTTTAGGTACCATTTTGTAATGGGTCCTTTGATGTTAGTAACAAGGGTCTTAGGAACCCAAATAGACCATTCAATGTACTCATAAGGAGAACCAACAAATTTAGCATAAACATGCCCATCACTAGCACGACACAACACATAAGAAGGGTTAAAGTCGCCGGCTTTGTTGGAAGGGGTGGCATTGCCCTTTTTGACATCACCACCCTTCACCTTGTTCTTCTTCTCCTTAGGAGCACCCTATCCCTCCTTCACAAAAGTTTGCTTGAGAGGAGGAGGTCATTTGGCCTTGTCGTTCTTCTTCTTGTTCTTGGACTTGGGTTTGAACCCAACTCCTTCCTCGGCCACAACTTCCTTTTGATTGCTCAAAAGGTCATTGAGGTTCTTCTCACCTTGTATGCACGTAACAAGGCCTTTCTCAAGTTTCTCCTTCAACTTGGCATTTTCTTCCACAAGATGCACATGCTCACAACATGGGTTAGCGGCATTTGCATTATCAATTAATACCATATGAGGAAAGGTGGCTTTTTCTTTAGTTAGCTTCACTTGGAGTTGATCATGAGACTCCTTGAGGCTATCATGAGCACTCTTCAAGACCTTGTGGGCCTTGTCGAGTATATCAAACTCCTCTTTGAGTCTAGCATGGTCAACGCCAAGTTTAGCCTTCTCGGAAGTTAGCACACGAGATACAACAAGAGCATGGTCAAGATCTTTCTTTAACTTAGCATGGTCATCATTGTGTGACTCCTCAAGAACCAAACGATGCCCACGCTCTTCCTCAAGAGCATTAGAGAGATCCGATATCTCATCGGCATAGGCACGACTATGACCTTCCATCTTAGAGATGGTTTCTTCATGAGCCTCAATCATGTCATTGGATTCACCAAGTTGTTCCAAGAGAGCAACGAAGTGCTTCTTGGATTTGCCCTTGAGTTTACTCATAAAAGACTCAAATTAATTTACTTCCTCATTAGACCCCTCACTTTCATCAATGCCATCCGTCAAGGAAGGATTAGAAATGACGATGGTTTTGATGTTGGGGGTTACCTTGTTGGTGGCTTTAGCCATGAGACACTTGGCGGTGATGTTCTCATTGGGTGAGTCGAACAGGGACACCCGTGGAGTTGTGGCAATGGCAACGGATGCCATGGCCATGGCTTCACTATCTTCATCATCATCGTCATCCTCATGGTATTCTTCTTGAACCACCAACCCTCGAGTAGGAGTCTTTTTGGTGAAGTTGTTCTTGTTGGGGAAGGACTTGGCTTTGTCCTTTCGAATGAGCTTGCCACCATTGTCTTCCCGCTTCTCGTAAGGGCAATCCACAACAAAATGGCTCACATTGCCACAATTGTAACATGTTCTCACACGTTGCTTGCCCTTGAACCCACTTGAGTTGTTCTTGTTGAAGTTGGGCCTTGTGTTCTTCTTGCTCCAAAATTGCCTTGAAGCAAGAGCCATGTGCTCATGATAATCATATTTTGTATCTTTGGGGTTGCTCTCCTCATCTTCCTCTTCTTCCACAATAACCTTGCCTTCAAGGCAAGGTTGGGCTTCTTTACCCTTTGGGAGTGCAACACCGCATTGTCGGCGGTCTTGTCCAAGATCCTCATTGCCACAAACTCATCCAATACTTCGTTTGAGGTCAAGGAGTGGAAGTTCGGTCTTTGACGAATGACAGAGGACAAGGCCTTGTGGTAAGGCATCATTGCTTTGAGGAACTTGCGCTTGATCCAATTGTCATCTGTGTCCTTGCTCCCATGATCTCGGAGTGAGACCGCTAGCTTGGTTACCCTCCGAAAGAGCTCACGAGGTTCTTCACCTTCTTTCATTGCAAAGTCATCGGCTTCATCTTGCACCACTTGATAGTTGGAGCATTGAATGCTTGCACTTCCCTTATAGAGTGAAACAACACAATGACATGCGTCTTTGGCCATGGTGAAGGGTCGAAGATGAGGGAGATCTTCGGGTAGAACTGCATCTTGAATGATGAAGAGAGCATTCTCATTGAATTGATGGTCCACGGCTTCTCTAGGGGTGAAATTGCTTCGGTCATGTGGATGGAAACCTTCTTCAATGATTCTCCAAAGGTTAGTATTCACATGATTTAAATGACGCTTGAAGCGATATACCCAAGAATCAAAGTCCTCATTTTTTACAATCTTAGGAGGAGGGCCGGCATGATTTAAATGAGTAGAAGGAATCGGTCCTCCATAAACTGGAGGAGCCACATGGGCAAAGGTTCCGGTGCCATTTCTACCACCAGTAGAAGGATCCTTTTCACTAGTAGCTTCCCCCTTCTCGGAGTTAGGATCCATCACCTTCTCAGTGGGACCACCCACTTTCAACGGCGAGGTAGATAGTTTAAGTCCTTCTAAGAATTTATTAAACATGCTTTCAACCTCGGTAGTCATGGAGGTTTTAAATGTGTCCAAAGCCACATTGAATTCCTCATGAGACACCGTGGTTCCCCCTTCACCCGTAGACGAGATCGGATTCACACCGGAGTGCTCCTCCCTACGTCTATGGTGTTAACCATACTCTTCAGACGAAAAAGTCCTTAATAAAGAGACGACGCTCTGATACCAATTGAAAGATCGATATAGTTGACTAGAGGGGGGGTAAATAGGCAACTAACAATTTTTAACTTTTCTTTACCAAATTAAACTTTGCATCAAAGTAGGTTTTCTAGATATGCAACTAGGTGAACAACCTATATGATGCAACAACAACACGCACACACGCAAGCAAGGAATATAACACAAGTAAGCTTGCAAAAGTAAAGGCACGAGGTAACCAAGAGTGGAGCCGGTGAAGACGAGGATGTGTTACTGAAGTTCCTTCCTTTTGAGGGGAAGTACGTCTCCGTTAGAGCAGTGTGGAGGCACAATGCTCCCCAAGAAGCCACTAGGGCCACTGTATTCTCCTCACGCCCTCACACAATGTGAGATGCCGTGATTCCACTATTGGTGCCCTTGAAGGCGGCGACCGAACCTTTACAAACAAGGTTGGGGCAATCTCCACAACTTAATTGGAGGCTCCCAATGACACCATGAAGCTTCACCACAATGGACTATGGCTCCGAGGTGACCTCAACCGTCTAGGGTGCTCAAACACCCAAGAGTAACAAGATCCACTAGGGATTAGGGGGGATCAAATTCTCTTGGTGGAAGTGTAGATCGGGGCCTTCTCAACCAATCCCGAGCAAATCAACAAGTTTGATTGGCTAGGGAGAGAGATCGGGCAAAAATGGAGCTTGGAGCAACAATGGAGCTTAGGGATGGAAGAGGTAGTCAACTAGAGGAAGAAGACACCCCTTATATAGTGGAGAGACAAATCCAACCATTATCCACTTACTGAGCCCGTGACCTACGGTACTACCGCTCCAGACAAGCGGTACTACCGCAGGGGCTCACGGTACTACCGCGATGGACCGCGGTACTACCATTGCAACGGCAGGGGCTAGTCCAGGCCAGAGCCGCCAAGGCTGAGAGCGGTATTGCCACTGACGCGGTACTATCGCTCCCCCTTGCGGTACTACCGCAAGGCTAGAATGGACTAGGCTGTGAAGGGCACGGATGAATAAAAATACATCCGTGCCTACTTCTGCTGAAAATCGAACAGTGCAACAATTCGACACGGTACTACCGCGCCAGGCGTGCGGTACTACTGCGCCAGGCGTGCGGTACTACCGCGTAGGGAGCGGATGTAAAAAATTACATCTGCCACTAGTTTCGCTCGTGTTACTGAGCGACATTGAATTCCTCATGAGTGATACGTCTCCAACGTATATATAATTTTTGATTGTTCCATGCTATTATATTACCCCTTTTGGATTTTTATGGGCTTTATTTTACACATTTATATCATTTTTGGGACTAACCTACTAACCGGAGGCCCAGCCCGTATTGCTGTTTTTTTTTGCCTATTTCAGTATTTCGAAGAAAAGGAATATCAAACGTAGTCCAAACGGAATGAAACCTTCGGGAGCGTGATTTTTGGAATGAACATGATTCGGAGAACTTGGAGTGCAAGTCAAGAAGCTTGCGAGGCGGCCAAGAGCCAGGAGGGCGCGCCCACCCCGTCTGGGCGCCCCCCCTATCTCCTGGGCCCCACAGGTGGCCACCGACGTACTTCTTCCTCCTATATATACCTACGTACCCCGAAAACATCCAGGGAGCCAACGAAACACAATTTCCACCACCGTAACCTTCTATATCCGCGAGATCCCATCTTGGAGCCTTCGCCGGCGCTCCGCCGGAGGGAGAATTGACCACGAAGGGCTTCTACATCAACACCATGCATAGCCCCTCCGATGAGTTGTGAGTAGTTTACCACAGACCTTCGGGTCCATAGTTATTAGCTAGATGGCTTCTTCTCTCTTTTTGGATCTCAATACCATGTTCTCCCCCTCTCTTTGGAGATATATTCGATGTAAACTCTTTTTGCGGCGTGTTTGTCGAGATCCGATGAATTGTGGGTTTATGATCAAGTTTATCTATGAGAAATATTTGAATCTTCTCTGAATTCTTTTATGTATGATTGAGTTATCTTTGCAAGTCTCTTCGAATTATCAGTTTGGTTTGGCCTACTAGATTGATCTTTCTTGCATTGGGAGAAGTGCTTAGCTTTGGGTTCAATCTTGCGGTGTCCTTTCCCAGTGACAGAAAGGGTTGCAAGGCACATATTGTATTGTTGCCATCGAGGATAATAAGATGGGGTTTATATCATATTGCTTGAGTTTGTCCATCTACATCATGTCATCTTTCTTAATGCGTTACTCTATTCTTATGAACTTAATACTCTAGATGCATGCTCGATAGCGGTCGATGTGTGGAGTAATAGTAGTAGATGCAGGCAGGATCGGTCTACTTGTCACGGACATGATGCCTATATACATGATCGTGCCTAGATAATCTCATAATTATTCGCTTTTCTATCAATTGCTCGACAGTAATTTGTTCACCCACAGTAATACTTATGCTATCTTGAGAGAAGCCACTAGTGAAACCTATGGCCCCCGGGTCTATCTTTTATCATATAAGCTTTCTATCTACTTTTATTTGCATCTTTACTTTTTGCATCTATATTATAAAATGCCAAAAATATATTTATCTTATCATACTATCTCTATCAGATCTCACTTTTGCAAGTGGCCGTGAAGGGATTGACAACCCCTTTATTGCGTTGGTTGCGAGTTCTTTGTTTGTTTGTGTAGGTGCGTGGGACTTTTGAGGAGCCTCCTACTAGATTGATACATTGGTTCTTAAAAACTGAGGGAAATACTTATGCTACTATTGTTGCATCACCCTTTCCTCTTCAAGGAAAACAAACGCAAGCTCAAGACATAGCAAGAAGGATTTCTAGCACCATTGCCGGGGAGGTCTTCGCTCAAGTCAAGACATACCAAAGTACCCATCACAAACTCATCTCCCTCGCATTTACATTATTTGCCATTTGCCTCTCGTTTTCCTCTCCCCCACTTCACCCTTGCCGTTTTATTTGCCCTCTCTTTCCCAATCTCTCTCTCTCTCTTTCGCTTGCCTTTTTCTGTTTGCCTGTGTGTTGGATTACTTGTTGCCATGGCGCAAGATAATACCAAATTGTGTGATTTCTCCAATACCAATAATAACGATTTCCTTAGTACTCCGATTGCTCCTCTTAATGATGTTGAGTCTTGTGAAATCAATACTGCTTTGCTGAATCTTGTTATGAAAGATCAATTCGCCAGCCTTCCTAGTGAAGATGTCGCTACTCATCTAAACAACTTTGTTGATTTGCGTGATATGCAAAAGAAGAAATATACGGATAATGATATTGTTAAATTGAAGTCATTTCCGTTTTCACTTAGAGATCGTGCTAAAGTTTGGTTTTCGTCTTTGCCTAAAAATAGTATTGATTCTTGGAACAAGTGCAAAGATGCTTTTATCTCTAAGTATTTTCCTCCCGCTAAGATTATCACTCTTAGGAACGATATTATGAATTTTAAACAACTTGATCATGAGCATGTTTCCCAATCTTGGGAAAGAATTCAATTGATGATTCGCAATTGCCCTACTCATGGTTTGAATTTATGGATGATCATACAAAAATTTTATGCCGGTTTGAACTTTGATTCTAGAAATCTTTTAGATTCGGCCGCGGGAGGCACGTTTATGGAAATCACGTTAGGAGATGCTACAAAATTTCTTGATAATATTATGGCTAATTATTCTCAGTGGCACGCCGAAAGATCTTCTAGTAAAAAAGTGCATGCTATAGAAGAAATCAATGTTTTGAGTGGAAAGATGGATGAACTTATGAAGTTGTTTGCTACTAGAAATATTTCTCTTGATCCCAATGATATGCCTTTGTCTACTTTGATTGAGAATAATAATGAATCTATGGATGTGAATTTTGTTGGTACAAATAGTTTTGGAAACAATGCTTATAGAGGAAACTTTAATTCTAGACCGTTCCCTAGTAATTCTTCTAATAATTGTGGAAATTCCTACAATAATTCTTATGGTAATTTTAAAAAGATGCCCTCTGATTTTGATAATAGTGTGAAAGAATTTATGATTCCTCGAAAGAATTTTAATGCTTTGCTTGAAGAAAAATTGCTCAAAGTTGATAATTTGGCTAGGAACGTTGATAGACTTTCGCTTGATGTTGATTCTCTTAAACTTGGATCTTCTCCTCCTAAGCATGATATCAATGAGTCTCTCAAAGCCATGAGAATTTCCATTGATGAGTGCAAGGAAAGAACCGCTAGATTGCGTGCTAAGAAAGATTGCTTTGTAAAGGCGTGTTCTTCTAGTTTCCATGAAAATAATGATGAAGATCTTAAAGTTATTGATGTGTCTCCTATTAGATCTTTGTTTTGAAATATTAATCTTGATAATAATGGGACTGGAGATGAGTCAACTTTAGTTAGAAGGCGTCCCAAGAATTCGGAGTTTCTAGATCTTGATGCTAAATTTGGTAAAAGTGGGATTGGAGAGGTCATGACTTTAAATAGTATTGAACCCACTATCTCGGATTTCGAGGAATTTGATTATGATAATTGTACTTTAGAAAGTTGTATTTCCTTGTTGCAATCCTTTGTTAATTCTCCTCATGCTTATAGTCAAAATAAAGCTTTTACCAAACATATCGTTGATGCCTTGTTGCAATCTTATGATGAAAAACTTAATTTGGAAGTTTCTATACCTAGAAAACTTAATGATGACTGGAAACCTACTATAAAGATTAGAATTAAATATCTTGAGTGTTTTGCTTTGTGTGATTTGGGTGCTAGTGTTTCCACGATTCCAAAAACTTTATGTGATATTATAGGTTTCCATGATCTTGATGATTGCTCTTTAAATTTGCACCTTGCGGATTCCACCATTAAAAAGCCAATGGGAAGGATCAATGATGTTCTCATTGCTGCAAATAGGAATTTGGTGCCCGTAGATTTTATCATTCTTGATATAGATTGCAATCTTTCTTGCCCTATTATTCTTGGTAGACCTTTCCCTAGAACGATTGGTGCGATTATTAATATGAAGGAAAGGAATATTAGATTCCAATTTCCATTAAAGAAAGGCATGGAGCACTTTCCAAGAAAGAAAGTCAAATTACCTTATGAATCTATCATGCGGGCTACTCATGAATTTAGTGCCAAAGATGACACTACTTAGATCTATCTTCGCTTTTATGCCTAGCTAGGGGCGTTAAATGATAGCGCTAGTTGGGAGGCAACCCAATTTTATTTGTGTTTTTTGTTTTTGTTTCTGTTTAGTAATAAATTTTGCATCTACCTTATTTTTAGATGTGTTTTTATGTTTTAATTAGTGTTTGTGCCAAGTAGAACCTATAGGATAACCTATGATGATAGTTAATTTGATTCTGCTGAAAAACAGAAACTTTGCAGGCGCGAAATTAGTTTTTTTAAATCACAGAAACGTGCTTTTGCGTTGATTATTTTTGCTGATGATCAATAGACAAATTTTCCATGACTTCCTATTTTGGTAGGATTTTTAGAGTTCCAGAAGTTTGCGTTAGTTATAGATTCCTACAGACTGTTCTGTTTTTGACAGATTCTGTTTTTCGTGTGTTGTTTGCTTATTTTGATGCATCTATGGCTAGTAAAATAGTTTATAAACCATAGAGAAGTTGGAATAAAGTAGGTTTAATACCAAAATAAATAAAGAATGAGTTCATTACAGTACCTTATGTGGTGGTTTTGTTTTCTTTCACTAACGGAGCTTACAAGATTTCTTGTTGAGTTTTGTGTTGTGAAGTTTTCAAGTTTTGGGTAATGATTTGATGGACTATGGAATAAGGAGTGGCAAAATCCTAAGCTTGGGGATGCCCAAGGCACCCCAAGATATTCAAGAATAGCCAAAATCCTAAGCTTGGGGATGCCCCAGGAAGGCATCCCCTCTTTCGTCTTTGTTCATTGGTAACTTTACTTGGAGCTATATTTTTATTCGCTACATGATATGTGTTTTGCTTGGAGCGTCGTGTATTGTATTAGTCTTTGCTTTTTATTTTACCACAATCATCCTTGCTGTACACACCTTTTGGGAGAAGCCTACTTGATTTGGTTTTGTTAGAATATGCTATGTGCTTCACTTATATCTTTTGAGCTTGATAGTTTTTGCTCTAGTGCTTCACTTATATCTTTTAGAGCACGGCGGTGGCTTAATTTTGTAGAAATTGCTAGTCTCTCATGCTTCACTTATATTATTTTGAGAGTCTTTTAGAACAGCATGGTATTTGCTATGGTCATAAATTGGTCCTAGAATGGTAGGCATCCAAGTTGGGTATAATAAAAACTATCATAGGAAGTGAATTGGATGCTATGATCAATTTGATACTTGATAATTGTTTTGAGATATGGAGGTAGTGATATTAAAGTCATGCTATTTGGGTGATTATGAATTTAAAGAATGTTTGTGTTGAAGTTAGCAAGTCCCGTAGCATGCACGTATGGTTAAAGTTGTGTAACAAATTTGAAACATGAAGTGTACCTGGCTTGTGCATCCTTATGAGTGGCGGTCAGGTACGAGCGATGGTCTTTTCCTACCAATCTATCCCTCTAGGAGCATGCTCATAGTGCTTGATTTTTGATGACTTGTAAATTTTTGCAATAAGTATATGAGTTCTTTTGACTAATGTTGAGTCCATGGATTATATGCACTTTTACCTTTCCACCATTGCAAGCCTCTTCGGTACCGTGCATTCCCCTTTCTCACCTTGAGAGTTGGTGCAAACTTTGTCGGTGCATCCAAACCCCGTGATATGATACGCTCTATCACACATAAACCTCCTTATATCTTCCTCAAAACAGCCACCATACCAACCTATTATGGCATTTCCATAGCTATTCCAAGATATATTGCCATGCAACTTTCCACCGTTGCGTTCATCATTATCATGACATACATTACTTTTGTCATATTGCCATTGCATGATCATGTAGTTGACATCGTATTTGTGGCAAAGCCACCATGCATAATTTTTCATACATGTCACTCTTGATTCATTGCACCATCCTGGTACACCGCCGGAGGCATTCATATAGAGTCATATCTTGTTCTAGTTTCGAGTTGTAATTCATATGTTGTAAATGAAAGTGTGATGATCATCATTATTAGAGCATTGCCCAAAAAGAAAAAGAAAAAGAAAACAAAAGAAAGGCCAAAAAGAAAAGAAAAGGAAAGACCAAAGAAAAAAAGAAAAAAAGAAAAAGAAAAAAAAGAAAATAAAGAAAGAAAATAAATAAAAAGGGCAATGTTACTATCTCTTTTTCCACACTTGTGCTTCAAAGTAGCACCTTGTTCTTCATGTAGTGAGGCTCATATCTGCTTCAAAGTAGCACCATGTTTTTCATATAGTGAGTCTCATATGTTGTCACTTTCATATACTAGTGGGAATTTTTCATTATAGAACTTGGCTTGTATATTCCTACGATGGGCTTCCTCAAATGCCCTAGGTCTTCATGAGCAAGCAAGTTGGATGCACACCCACTAGTTTTCTTTTGTTGAGCATTCATTTATAGCTCTAGTGCATCTGTTGCATGGCAATCCCTACTCCTCATGTTGACATCAATTGATGGGCATCTCCATAGCCCGTTGATTATCCTCGTCAATGTGAGACTTTCTCCTTTTTTGTCTTCTCCACACAATCCCCATCATCATATTCTATTCCACCCATAGTGCTATATCCATGGCTCACGCTCATGTATTGCGTGAAGGTTGAAAAAGTTTGAGATTATTTAAGTACGAAACAATTGCTTGGCTTGTCATCGGGGGTATAGAATCTGGGAACATCTTTGTGTGACGAAAATAAAGCATAGCCTAACTATATGATTTTGTAGGGATGAACTTTCTTTAGCCATGTTATTTTGAGAAGACATGATTGCTTTGATTAGTATGCTTGAAGTGTTACTATTTGTTTTATCAATATGAACTTTTATTTTGAATCATTTGGATCTAAACATTCATGCCACAATAAAGAAAATTACATTAAGAATTATGCTAGGTAGCATTGCACATCAAAAATTCTGTTTTTTTATCATTTACCTACTCGAGGACGAGCATGAATTAAGCTTGGGGATGCTTGATACGTCTCCAACGTATCTATAATTTTTTATTGTTCCATGCTATTATATTACCCCTTTTGGATGTTTATGGGCTTTATTTTACACATTTATATCATTTTTTGGACTAACCTACTAACCGGAGGCCTAGCACGTATTGCTGTTTTTTTCCTATTTCAGTATTTCAAAGAAAAGGAATATCAAACATAGTCCAAACGAATGAAACCTTCGGGAGCGTGATTTTTGGAACGAACGTGATCCGGAGAACTTGGAGTGCAAGTCAAGAAGCTTGCAAGGCGGCCAAGAGATAGGAGGGCGCGCCCACTGATACGCCTCCGTCGTATCTACTTTTTGAAACACTTTTGCCCTTGTTTTGGACTCTAACTTGTATGATTTGAATGGAACTAACCCGGACTGACGCTGTTTTCAGCAGAATTGCCATGATGTTGTTTTATGTGCAGAAAATAAAAGTTCTCGGAATGACCTAAAACTCCATGGAATATCTTAGAATAAATAATAAAAAATCCTCGCCAAAGATCAAGACCAGGGGGCCCACACCCTGTCCATGAGAGTGGGGGCGCCCCCCCCCCCTCCTGGGCGCGCCCCCCTACCTCGTGGGCCCCTGGTGGCCCTCCGACGCCAACTCCAACTCCATATATTGGATTTCGGGGAGAAAAAACCAGAGAGAAGAAATCATCGTGTTTTACGATACGGAGCCGCCGCCAAGCCCTAATATCTCTCGGGAGGGCTGATATGGAGTCCGTTCGGGGCTCCGGAGAGGGGGATTCGTCGCTGTCGTCATCATCAACCATCCTCCATCACCAATTTCATGATGCTCACCGCCGTGCGTGAGTAATTCCATCGTAGGCTTGCTGGACGGTGATGGGTTGTATGAGATTTATCATGTAATCGACTCAGTTTTGTTAGGGTTTGATCCCTAGTATCCACTATGTTCTGAGATTGATGTTGCTATGACTTTGCTATGCTTAATGCTTGTCACTAGGGCCCGAGTGCCATGATTTCGGATCTGAACCTATTATGTTTTCATGAATATATGTGTGTTCTTGATCCTATCTTGCAAGTCTATAGTCACCTACTATGTGTTATGATCCGGCAACCCCGAAGTGACAATAATCGGGACCACTCCCGGTGATGACCATAGTTTGAGGAGTTCATGTATTCACAATGTGCTAATGCTTTGTTCCGGTTCTCTATTAAAAGGAGGCCTTAATATCCCTTAGTTTCCAATAGGACCCCGCTGCCACGGGGGGGTAGGACAAAAGATGTCATGCAAGTTCTTTTCCATAAGCACATATGACTATATACGGAACATGCCTACATTACATTGATGAATTGGAGCTAGTTCTGTGTCACCTTATGTTATGACTGTTACATGACGAACCGCATCCGGCATAATTATCCATCACTAATCCGGTGCCTACGAGTTTTCCATATACTGGTTCTCGCTTATTTACTTTTCCATTGCTACCGTTACAATCACTACAAAATACCAAAAACATTACTTTTGTTGTCTTTACTTTTGTTACCGTTACCACCACTATCATATTACTTTGCTACTAAACACTTTGATGCAGATATTAAGTTTCCAGGTGTGGTTGAATTGACAACTCAGCTACTAATACTTGAGAATATTCTTTGGCTCCCCTTGTGTCGAATCAATAAATTTTGGTTGAATACTCTACCCTCGAAAACTGTTGCGATCCCCTATACTTGTGGGTTATCAAGACCTTTTTCTGGCGCTGTTGCCGGGGAGCATAGCTCTATTATTTGAGTCATTTGGGATTTATATCTGCTGGACACTATGAAGAACTTGAAAGACGATCGAACTACTATTTTGCCCTCAACTACGAGGGGAGGTAAGGAACTGTCATCTAGCTCTGCACTAGATTCTCCCTTTGTTATAAGTAAGCTTGCGACACCTAAACCTGCTACTGCTATGAATTCTGATATGTCGCATGTTATTGATGATGCCACTTCTGCTATGCATGGTACTTATGATGAAACTACTTCTATGCTTGATAATACTGTGCCCCTTGGTAAATTTCTTGATGAACAAATTTCTAGATCTAGAGAAAGAGAAATTATTGCATCTGAATACGATGATCAGAGTGATGATGAAAATATGCCTGCTATTCCTGAGGGTTATCTTTTTGATGTGGAATCTTCTACAGCTATTTTGCCTGCTAGGATAGATACGAACTTAAGAGGTTGCTAGTTAAATGGAGTAAAGAATCTCTTAGAGATAGAATGAGACCAGACCCTACTTTTGCTACTTCACCTATCTGTGTTCCCGATAAGGATTATTATGAATTTTCTGTTGATCCAGATATAATTACTTTTGTTGAATGTAATCCTTTCTATGGTTATGAATATGAAACTGTTGTGGCACATCTTAATAAGTTAAATGATATAGCTTCCCTGTTTACTAATGATGAGAGATCGCGCTACCTTTATTTACTCAAAATATTTCCGTTCTCATTAAAGGGTGACGCTAAGATATGGTTTAATTCTCTTGATCCTGGTTGTGAGCGTAGTCCCCAGGATATGATTTATTACTTCTCTGCTAAATATTTCCCTGCTCATAAGAAACAAACTTCTTTGAGGGAAATATACAACTTCGTGCAAATTGAAGAAGAGAGTCTCTCACAAGCTTGGGGGAGGCTTCTCAAGTTACTTAATGCTTTGCCTGATCATCCTCTTAAGAAACCTGAAATACTTGATATCTTTTATAATGGACTAACTGATGCTTCGAGAGATTACCTGGATAGTTGTGCTGGTTCTCTTTTCAGGGAAAGAACACCGGATGAAGCTTAAATTCTATTGAATAATATGTTGACAAATGAAAATAATTGGGCACCTCCTGAGCCAACTCCTGAGCCACCTCCAGAACCAATTACTGAGCCTATTCCTAAACCAACTCCGAAAAAGAGAGGTGTTCTATTTCTCAGTCCCGAAGATATGCAAGAGGCAAAGAAATCTATGAAAGAAAAAGGTATTCAAGCGAAAGATGTTAAGAATTTACCTCCTATTAAAGAAATACACGGTCTTAATTTACGTCATGTTGAAGAAGTATATGATCTCAATTCCTTATTCACTGGAGAACCTCCTGATCGCGATATCACGACACAGGTAGTAAAGGTATATTCTCTCTATAGATATGATAAAGGGGAAGTCCCTCCTAGTAAAATTGCTAGTCAGTGCTTGGATGAGTTTGATGACTTTATGTTTAAGCAAGATGACGTTAATGCTTATTTTGGTAGACAATTAAAATAGAATACCTTTATGATTAAACTCTTGGGTGATTTTACGGCTAATATTAGAGGTGAACTTAAACTTGTTAGCAAACATGCTTCTATGGTAACCACTCAAGTAGAACAAGTACTTAAAGCTCAGAAAGAAGTGCTTGATGAAATGAATAGTAAGAAAAATGATTATGCTATTAGAGTGGCTACTGGAACTGGTAGAATGACTCAGGAACCTTTGTATCCTGGAGGCCACCCTAAGAGAATCGAGCAAGATTCTCAGAGAAATAATATTGATGTACCTAGTTCTTCTAAAAGGAAGAAAAAGAAAAATGATAGGACTTTGCAAACTTCTAGTGAACCTATTGCTGAACCACCTGAGAATCCAAATAATATTTCTATGTCTGATGCTGAAACACAATCAGGTGATGAACATGAACCTAGTGATAATGTTAATGATAATGTTCATGATGAGGATCAACCTAGCAAAGACAATGATGTAGAGATTGAACCTACTGTTGATCTTGATAACCCACAATCAAAGAATCAACGTTATGATAAAAGAGACTTCGTTGCTAGGAAACATGGTAAAGAAAGGGAACCATGGGTTCATAAACCCATGCCTTTTTCCTCCGAAACCATCCAAGGAAAAGGATGATGAGGATTTTGAGCGCTTTGCTGAAATGATTAGACCCATCTTTTTGCGTATGGGAGTAACTGATGTGCTCAAAACAAATCCTTATGCTAAGTATATGAAATATATCATTACTAATAAAAGAAAGATACCGAAAGATGAAATTTCCACCATGCTTGCTAATTAAACTTTTAAGGGTGGAATACCAAAGAAACTTGGAGATCCAGGAGTACCTACTATACCATGCTCCATTAAGAGAAATTTGTTAAAACTGCTTTATGTGATCTTGGAGCCGGTGTTAGTGTTATGCCTCTCTCTTTATATCGTTGACTTGACTTGAATAAGTTGACACCTACTAAAATATATTTGCAAATGGATGATAAATCAACTGCTATACATGTCGGTATTTGCGAGGATGTGCCTGTTGTAGTTGCAAACATTACTATTTTAACGGACTTTGCTATTCTTGATATTCCCGAGGATGATAGTATGTCTATTATTCTTGAAAGACCTTTCCTTAATACTGCAGGGCCTGTTATTGATTGCAAGAAAGGCAATGTCACTTTTCATGTTAATGGTAACGAGCATACGGTATATTTTCCGACGAAACAACCTCAAGTTTATAGTATCAACTCTATTGGAAAAATTCCATCGATTATATTTGGAGGTTTTGAATTTCCTCTCCCTACTGTCAAGAAAAAGTATGATATTCTTATTGTTGGGGATTTTCATATCCCCGTTGAGGTAACTTAGTGTTATTCGCAATTTCTCCGGTTCCATGTTATTCGGAATGAGTTTGTTAACAAGACTTGATCAACCTTGTTAGTGGGTTCATTTTGATGATCATGAGATGGATGAAACTAGAAGCACAACCTTCTGTACCCTCTTTATATTTTCTATTATTTAATAGAAATAAAGTAAAATAGTATTTTTTCTGTTTGTCTCCTGACTTATCCGTGCAATATAAAAATATCCCAAAAATAAAAGTCCTCGGAATGCCATGCCAATTTAATATGATATTTTCAGGAATATTTGAGGATTTACTATGCAAAAATCACCGCGGGGGGAGCTGCCACCTGGCCACGAGGGTGGAGGGCGCGCCCTACCCCCCTGGGCGCACGCCCCTGCCTCGTGGGCCCATGGTGGCCCTCCTCCACTTATCCCTGCACCCATCTTCTTCCTCTGCCTCACACAAACACGAAAAACAAACTCAAGCACGAGTTCCAGCCCCTGTTGCTGTGATTTTCGATCTCCTTGCTCAAAGCACCTCTCGCAAAACTGCTTGGGGAGATTGTTCCTTGGTATGTAACTCCTCCATTTGTCCAATTAGTTTTTGTTCTAGTGCATTCGTTGCAAATTTGTGCTGCATAGGTGACCATGTTCTTGAGCATGCATGTCAAATTTATATGGTTCCAAGTAGTTTTAATGCTTGTTATAGGCTCTGGGCACTTGTGGGAGTTGTTGCTATCAATTTTATTGAAGTTGGTTCACCTTTATTTGAAGTTACTAAAAATTCCAGAAATTTTTCAGAGGAAACAATATGTTTAGGAAGATGTTCCAAGGTGGTTCTTCAAGGAAGCAAGGCCCCAGGCTTGCAATGCGTAATGCTGACGAGGAACCACCAAGAGACGCTCCTGTGAGGCCCTGTGAAGGGCCTTCGGAAAATTTTATGAATCAAGCAGGAATCAAAGAAGAATTTAGCGCATATTTGCGTAACGCCGGTCTTGAGGACTTTGAAGCTGCCAAATGCCCCCATATCATGATCTCACAAGTTCATTTGTGAGGAGGTGTGAGTTTTCATCTTCATGTAATTCTCCTTCAGTCATGTTTGACCTTTATGACAAATCTTATACCATGGACTTAGAGGATTTCACTTCTGCTTGCAAACTTCCATCTTGGGGTAGTGTCAGGGATCCCCCTAAATCTGAATATAGAGACTTTCTTGCTAGAATAACTGTGGGGGAATCTAGAGATATAACACAAGCCACTATAGGGAGCGTTCACTTTCCTGCTATACATTATTTTGCTCTCTTCGTAGGTAGATGCATAAATGCTAAGGATGAAGCATGTCACATGTGTGTCCTCGATCTCAGCATTCTCAGAAGTGCTGTGTTAGGAAACCAATCTTATCATATGGGAGCCATTGTAGCTCGCAGGTTTCATCATAATAGACATAACGGAGATTTCTTTGGAGGAATTTATGCAACCCGCTTAGCTAACTTTCTTGAGATAGACATTCGTGAGGGTGATATGGAATTACCCCCTACTTATTTTGATTTTTATTCTATGGTTTCCCACCAGTTTGTTGAGAGGACTGAACCACCTCTCCAGTATCGACTAGTCTTTAACAAACGGCATGTAGTCCATATTACTCTTCCTGCTCCTGCCTTCTTTGATTCTTAGACAAGAGGAAGATATATTATTACCAGAGAGGAGGCAGATGAGTACGAGAGGAGAGCGGAGGCTGCTCGACGCCACGCTACAGCTCAGGCGGCGATAGCCGCTGCATCGTAGTATGACCCCAGCTTCACCTACGGGTATCCGCCAGGCTATCCCTGGCAATAGAACAACTTAGGCCAAAAGCCTAAGCTTGGGGGAGTACGTATTTCCCACCGACATTACATTCATGTTCACACACACTCATTGCTAGATGTCGGTGCTCATACTCTTTCACTGTAATATCCATGCTAGTTTATTTTCTTTTTCCTGCTTTCTTCTTGTGTGTTTAATAAACCATAAGAAAAAACCAAAATAAATTAGTAGTAGTTTATTTCCTTGCTGAAGTAACTAAAAAGAAAACCCAAAAATATTTCCCGTTCTTCTTTTGCTTGTTGGGAGCTTTCCCGTGTAAATAGTTTTATTTTATTTTCTTTCCTTTGGGGTCGAGAAGACCATGATTAAATTGCTTAGTAGCTCTCATATGCATGATTGTTTATTTAACTTAGAGCCCATATTACTTGTCTTCTCTCTTGAGTTGAATGCTTGCAAATTCCAGCTTAGTCCAATGCACATGCAATCTTATTATTATACACATCGTTCGGTCCTGCAAGTGAAAGGCAATAATGATGATATATGATGGACTTATTGGGATGAGAAAAGCTGGTATGAACTCGACCTCTCTTGTTTTTGTAAATATGATGATTCATCATTCCTGGGTCAGCTATTATGAAGTAAACGTATTTGCAATGACATTTAGAGATTATAGTTGCTTGTGCCATGCTTGATTAGCTATGAGTTATAATGGTTTACCTTGCGTGCCAACATGCTATTAGAATGATTATAATGTGGTATGATGGGATGGTATCCTCCTTTAAATGAATTTAGTGACTAGACTTGGCACATGTTCACGCATGCAGTTGAATCAAATCAACATAGCCTTCTTGATATTTATGTTCATGGTAGATTATATCCTACTGATGCTTGTATTTGGTGTAAATTAATTTTAATGCATGTTTACGACTGTTGTCGCTCTCTCAGTTGGTCGCTTCCCAGTCTTTTGCTAGCCTTCACATGTACTAAGCGGGAATACTGCTTGTGCATCCAAACTCCTTAAACCCCAAAGTTGTTCCATATGAGTCCACTATACCTACCTTTATGCGGTAGTTACCTGCCGTTCCAAGTAAATTTGTATGTGCCAAACTCTAAACCTTCAAATAAACATTCTGTTTTGGATGCTCGAATAGCTCATATGTCAACTAGGGCTGCCCTTATCTTCCGTGTTAGGCGGGTTATTCTCAAGAGGAGTGGACTCCGCTCCTCATTCACGAGAAAATGGCTGGTCACCGGGATGCCCAGTCCCATGCTTTATGCAAACTAAATCAAAATAATTGCAAACAAAACTCCCCCTGGGACCCGTTGAATGTTGGAGGCACTCGTTGTTTCGAGCAAGCCATGGATTGATGCTTGTGGAGGAGGGGGAGTATAAACTTTACCATTCTGTTTGGGAACCGCCTATAATTTGTTTAGCATGGAAGATATCGTCATCTCTTAGTTGTCATGTTGACAATGAAAGTATGCCACTCAAAATATAATTTATCTCTATTTCAAAACCGAGCTCTGGCACCTCTACAAATCCCTGCTTCCCTCTGCGAAGGGCCTATCTATTTACTTTTATGTTGAGTCATCATCCTTCTTATTAAAAAGCACCCGCTGGAGAGCACACTGTCATTTGCATTCATTATTATTGGTTTATATTGGGTATGACTTGACTGGATCTCTTTTACCATGAATTACAATGTTTAGTCGGTCCTTGATCTTTAAAGGTGCTCTGCATTTATGTTTTGCGGTCTCAGAAAGGGCTAGCGAGATACCATTTTGTTATATCATGTTATGATTATTTTGAGAAAGTGTTGTCATCCCAGTTTTGTTATTATAGCTCGCTAGCTGATTATGCTATTGATATGAGTAATTGTGAGACCTATGTGTTATTGTTTGTATGGTTAGTTCGTAATACTTGCTGAAACTTGAATGCTGGCTTTTCATGTTACAACAACAAGAGCAAACAAAGTTTGTAAAAGTTTTTCTTTTTCTCTTTCAGTTTGTCAACTGAATTGCTTGAGGACAAGCAAGGGTTTAAGCTTGGGGGAGTTGATACGCCTCCATCGTATCTACTTTTCCAAACACTTTTGCCCTTGTTTTGGACTCTAACTTGTATGATTTGAATGGAACTAACCCGGACTGACGCTGTTTTCAGCAGAATTGCCATGATGTTGTTTTATGTGCAGAAAATAAAAGTTCTCGGAATGACCTGAAACTCCACAGAATATCTTAGAATAAAAAATCCTCACCAAAGATGAAGACCAGGGGCCCACACCCTGTCCACGAGGGTGGGGTGCGCCCCCGCCCCCCCCCCCTCCTGGGCGCGCCCCCTACCTCGTGGGCCCCCTGGTGGCCCTCCGATGCCAACTCCAACTCCATATATTGGCTTTCGAGGAGAAAAAAACCAGAGAGAAGAAATCATCGCGTTTTACGATACGGAGCCGCTGCCAAGCCCTAATCTCTCTCGGGAGGGCTGATGTGGAGTCCGTTCGGGGCTCCGGAGAGGGGGATTCGTCGATGTCATCATCATCAACCATCCTCCATCACCAATTTCATGATGCTCACCGCCGTGCTTGAGTAATTCCATCGTAGGCTTGCTGGACGGTGATGGGTTGGATGAGATTTATCATGTAATCGAGTCAGTTTTGTTGGGGTTTGATCCCTAGTATCCACTATGTTCTGAGATTGATGTTGCTATGACTTTGCTATGCTTAATGCTTGTCACTAGGGCCCGAGTGCCATGATTTCAGATCTGAACCTATTATGTTTTCATGAATATATGTGTGTTCTTGATCCTATCTTGCAAGTCTATAGTCACCTACTATGTGTTATGATCCGGCAACCCCGAAGTGACAATAATCGGGACCACTCCCGGTGATGACCATAGTTTGAGGAGTTCATGTATTCACTATGTGCTAATGCTTTGTTCCGGTTCTCTATTAAAAGGAGGCCTTAATATCCCTTAGTTTCCAATAGGACCCCGCTGCCAAGGGAGGGTAGGACAAAAGATGTCATGCAAGTTCTTTTCCATGAGCACGTATGACTATATACGGAATACATGCCTACATTACATTGATGAATTGGAGCTAGTTCTGTGTCACCTTATGTTATGACTGTTACATCACGAACCGCATCCGGCATAATTATCCATCACTAATCCGGTGCCTACGAGTTTTCCATATACTAGTTCTCGCTTATTTACTTTTCCGTTGCTACTGTTACAATCACTACAAAATACCAAAAACATTACTTTTGATGTCTTTACTTTTGTTACCGTTAACACTACTATCATATCACTTTGCTATTAAACACTTTGCTGCATATATTAAGTTTCCAGGTGTGGTTGAATTGACAACTCAGCTGCTAATACTTGAGAACATTCTTTGGCTCCCCTTGTGTCGAATCAATAAATTTGGGTTGAATACTCTACCCTCGAAAACTGTTGCGATCCCCTATACTTGTGGGTTATCACCCACACCCTCTGGGCACGCCCCCCTATCTCCTGGGCCCCACCGACGGCCACCGACGTACTTCTTCCTCCTATATATACCTACATACCTCGAAAACATCCAGGGAGCCAACGAAACACAATTTCCACCACCGTAACCTTCTGTATCCGCGACATCCCATCTTGGAGCCTTCGTCGGCGCTCCGCCAGAGGGGGAATCGACCACGGAGGGCTTCTACATCAACACCATAGCCCCTCCAATGAGTTGTGAGTAGTTTACCACAGACCTTCGGGTCCATAGTTATTATCTATATGGCTTCTCCTCTCTTTTTGGATCTCAATACCATCTTCTCCCCCTCTCTTGTGGAGATCTATTCGATGTAAACTCTTTTTGCGGTGTGTTTGTCGAGATCCAATGAATTGTGGGTTTATGATCAAGTTTATCCATGAGAAATATTTGAATCTTCTCTGAATTCTTTTATGTATGATTGAGTTATCTTTGCAAGTCTCTTCGAATTATCAGTTTGGTTTGGCCTACTAGATTAGTCTTTCTTGCCATGGGAGAAGTGCTTAGCTTTGGGTTCAATCTTGCGATGTCCTTACCCAGTGACAGAAAGGGTTGCAAGGCACGTATTGTATTGTTGCCATCGAGGATAAAAAGATGGGGTTTATATCATATTGCTTGAGTTTATCCCTCTACATCATGTCATCTTTCTTAATGTGTTACTCTGTTCTTATGAACTTTATACTCTAGATGCATGCTGGATAGCGGTCGATGTGTGGAGTAATAGTAGTAGATGCAGGCAGGAGTCGGTCTACTTGTCACGAACGTGATGCCTATATACATGATCATGCCTAGATAATCTCATAATTATTCGCTTTTCTATCAATTGCTCGACAGTAATTTGTTCACCCACCGTAATACTTATGCTATCTTGAGAGAAGCCACTAGTGACACCTATGGCCCCCGGGTCTATCTTTTATCATATAAGCTTTCTATCTACTTTTGGTTGCATCTTTACTTTTTGCATCTATATTATAAAATGCCAAAAATATATTTATCTTATCATACTATCTCTATCAGATCTCACTTTCGCAAGTGGCCATGAAGGGATTGATAACCCCTTTATTGCGTTGATTGCGAGTTCTTTGTTTGTTTGTGTAGGTGCGTGGGACTTTTGAGGAGCCTCCTACTGGATTGATACCTTGGTTCTCAATAACTGAGGGAAATACTTACGCTACTATTGTTGCATCAACCTTTCCTCTTCAAGGAAAACCAATGCAAGCTCAAGACGTAGTAACGAGACACCGTGGTTCCCCCTTCACCTGTAGACGAGATCGGATTCCCACCGGAGTGCTGCTCCCTACCGTCTATGGTGTCAACCATACTCTTCAGACGATAAAGTTCTTAATAAAGAGACGAGGCTCTGATACCAATTGAAAAGATCGATATAGTTGACTAGAGGGGGGTGAATAGGCAACTAACAATTTTTAACTTTTCTTTACCAAATTAAACTTTGCATCAAAGTAGGTTGTATAGATATGCAACTAGGTGAACAACCTATATGATGCAACAACAACAAGCACACACGCAAGCAAGGAATATAACACAAGTAAGCTTGCAAAAGTAAAGGCACGAGGTAACCAAGAGTGGAGTCAGTGAAGACGAGGATGTGTTACCGAAATTCCTTCCTTTTGAGGGGAAGTACGTCTCCGTTAGAGCAGTGTGGAGGCACAATGCTCCCCAAGAAGCCACTAGGGCCACCATATTCTCCTCACGCCCTCACACAATGCGAGATGCCGTGATTCCACTATTGGTGCGCTTGAAGGTGGCGACCGAACCTTTACAAACAAGGTTGGGGCAATCTCCACAACTTAATTGGAGGCTCCCAACGACACCACGAAGCTTCACCACAATGGACTATGGCTCCGAGGTGACCTCAACCATCTAGGGTGCTCAAACACCCAAGAGTAACAAGATCCGCTAGGGATTAGTGGGGGGAATCAAATTTCTCTTGGTGGAAGTGTAGATCGGGGCCTTCTCAACCAATCCCGAGCAAATCAACAAGTTGATTGGCTAGGGAGAGAGATCGGGAGAAAATGGAGCTTGGAGCAACAATGGAGCTTAGGGATGGAAGAGGTAGTCAACTAGAGGAAGAAGACACCCCTTATATAGTGGAGAGACAAATCCAACCGTTATCCACTTACTCAGCCCGCGACCTGCGGTACTACTGCTCCAGACAAGCGGTACTACCACAGGGGCTCACGGTACTACCGCGATGGACCGCGGTACTACCGCTGCAAAGACAGGGGCTAGTCCAGGCCAGAGCCGCCAAGGCTGAGAGCGGTACTGCCGCTGACGCGGTACTACCGCTCCCCTTTTGCGGTACTACCACAAGGCCAGAATGGACTAGGCTGGGAAGGGCACGGATGAATAAAAATACATCCATGTCTACTTCCGCTGAAAATCGAACAGTGCAAAAATCCAACACGATACTACCGCGCCAGGCGTGCGGTACTACCGCGCAGGGAGCGGATGTAAAAAGTTACATCCGCCCCTACTTCCGCTCATGCTACTGAGCCAGACCAGGACTCACGGTACTACCGCGCGCATGGGGCGGTACTGCCGCGTAGGGCGCAGATGTAAAAAATTACATCTGCCCCTACAACTGCAAGAGAGGTTGAGCCTGGCCTGAGGCCACGGCAGTACAGCTCCATAGGAGCGGTACTACCGCAAGTGCTTGCGGTACTACCGCTCCTAGGAGAAGTATTACCGCATGCCTCAGAAGCAGTACTAGGAATCCTTCTTTTTGCACAACGATGAAGGTAATGGAGGATGCTCCAAGGCGCAAGGGGAAAGGCAGTGCAAAGGGAGAAAACGTGGACGGGATGATTCCACCCGAACCTTTCCACCGCGGACCCCCTCTAATAGTACAGCTATCCTACGACTCAAATCCACCAAAAGAGACGTAGAACATCGCCGTCTTCAATAGTCTTCGAGGGGTACCAAACCGTCTTGTGTCTAGCGACGAAGCGACTGAAATACTCAAGGCACACGATTAGTCCGCAAAAGCATTGTCATCAATCACCAAAACACCTTAGGGATAAAATGCCCTTACAGCTCCACCCGAGCCTGATTTGCTGGGCGCCCCGGGATCTTCCGTGCCATCTCCCTCTTCACTACAAGAAATATGCTATCTTGTGACCTCCACTATTGGTCACTGAAAGGTCATAGTTTTTCATTTGCGGCCTTTTTGTGACCAAAAACATAAGGTCAAAAGCTGAGGGTCGTAAACTGACTATAGCGACCTTCTCTGTGAGAAGGTCGTGGATGTTTATGACCAAAATATTCCTACTGTGGCGTTTTGGTCACTAGCAGCCTCCCCAGTCCACATAGGCATCCAGCGTGGCAAGCTGATGTGGCACAAGATTCAGCCTGGTCCAGTTCAGTTTTCTACATGGGCCTAGCCCAACAATTCGGCCCATTTGGTATATTTATTTCTGTTAATTTTTGTTTGCTACATGGGCCAAGCCCAACTGGTTAGCCCATCAATTTTTATGCACGTTTGGCCTTTCAAGAATATATGTACAATTTTGTCCAGCCCATTTCTGGTTTATATTCGGCCTTTTTATACATTCAAATATTAATTCAATCCTGGAGTTGGTCCAGTATTCTATTCAGCCCATTCACATATTCATACATATGATCCACCTTTTTGAGAAATTTTGCATATAATTTCATATTTCAGCACTAAATATGTTTACATCACAGGCCATAAAGCCCTACAAAATAGTATCAGTTGTTCCTATACAAAACTATCAAATGATACATACAACAAAATAGAATACAGAAAATTTAATTGAACAAAAATAGGTTTTCTTCCTCTTCCATCTTCCAGAACACACAACACCTATGAAAATAAAGATGCCACAACAAAAATGGAAGGATCAGCCACTAGAAGCATATTGAATACAAGGGAAACAATCAAACTAAAGAAATGAAAGGCACGCACTATGAAAATTTTGACAGCACGAATATTTTTTATATTTCCATAACAAACAGAAATGTAATATGATTGCACAATACACATGGCATTATCACACACCGAAAATGTAACAAACAGAAATGTAATCTGATTGTTCATGGCACGAATATTTTGTGATGACAAGCGAAGCATTAACTTGTGAGGATCAGACAAACAAAGCAGTACACGGGAATGAATGAATGATGACCGACTCCTAGAACAATGAGAGAATGAATGAATGAATGTGAAAGGCATAGCAGCATCATTAGTACAACAAGCTGCATTGTCCTACTATTACTAGTACAATAAGATGCAGGTTGGCATAGTTAATGAAGAAATATTATTCATTATCCTGCTACAGCCTTCTTCTGGCGAGCTGCATACAGAAAGAACAAATTGTAAGATGACAGTGAGTCAAACCAGCACCACAATAACACAAACATGTTGTCAGGGGATTGGATGGTAACTTATCAGTAAATCAACAAAGAAACTAATGATATACATCTAATCTGCCCTGCAATAGCAGACATGTAGTTTAACTCCTTATGTGTAAATACATAAGGCAGTGCAAGTGTTGTTCACATGTTAGTGCTGGATTCAACTTATAAATATAGAGAGACATGGCAATACGCATGGGTACCAGAGACGTCTAGCCTAGCATCAAACTTGGATTCATGGTATATGTACTAAAAGAAACTAACTGACCAAGTGGTTTAACAGATATCCTAGATGGCATTTTATAGCACTATATACCTCAACCCCCAGCCACATCCATCAGTCATGAACATCGCCATATTCACAAGCGGTAACAAATCTGATTACAAATTCTGGTGCCCACATGCCTCGATGTAGTAAACAATAAGCATGATACATAGTAGGTACTGCGGGAGGGAGAGAGGGAGATAATAAGTTACCGGATCCGAAGCTCCTGGTGCTCCTCGGTGCCATCGTTGTCGAGGACGAGTGGATCCGGAGGCGTTGCTATCGGAGAGGAGGGGATCCGGTGGCGGCCTTGTCGGAGAGGCGAGGATCCATCGGCGGAGAAGAGCTGATCCGGCGGCGGCCTTGTCATGGAGGAGGATCTCACACGCGCCGCCACCATCGCCGAGGACGTTCATCTCAGCCGTGCGCAACGAAGAGGTCCACCCCCACCACCGAAACCCTAGCAGGAGGAAGTAGTACAAAATGTCAAATATTATCAATACTATCTGTATCAAGGACAGTAGTATGAAACCAATAATTTCTGTGTCAAGGTTTAGTGTGAATATGTGCCTTATGTAATGATTTTCTACCAACAAGCTTCAGACCACGTTTTCTACCAACAAGCTTCAGACCAGGTTTTGTACACACCTGCTAGATTAAATTGAAGAACTAGATTCAACCAAATCATGGACAGTTCAAAACCAATAATTTTCAAATCAACTAATTAGCTTCAGACCACTGTATAGCATTCAACTACTTCTACTTATATCAAACACAACAGTTCAGACAAACTCCCAAGTCTTAACAGAACCGGAGTAGCAGAAGTTTCAGTAAACTGTTTTTGGGATTAATTAACAGTTTCATTACACAAGCTGAATAGCACTCCATTAAAACAAAACCGAAGATGCATCGACCAGTAGTAAACCGCTTAACTTTGTTTCTCACCAGTTCAGAAACTCCATAAACGGGATCTTATATTCAGTTAACAGGCATATGATGTATGGAATTGGAAACAGGTATGTTCAGTATGCGCACCATCAAATGCGGCTGATTGCAGAACAGGCATACGCAGGCAAAATCCCTTACACATTAACAAGGTAAAAATCCACCCAGGCAATCTGTCACATACCTATCTCAAATTCAGGTAACACAGGACTACAGGAGTGGTATATAAGATCAGACCAAATCCCTTCACCCTTTGCACCTACCCCGAAACTGTCAGGGGATTAAACTGAGCAAGAATAAGAAAGGAGACATATATACCACTTTCAGTGTTTTATGTGGTGAGTTTCAAAGAGGCGCAAAGAAGAATAAATGGAGAAGATGAGCTTGACAAAAATTACCATGCTTAGCGAGGCTACAGATTCAGACCGCATAGTTTGATTTTGAGATTGACCAAGAGACTGGAATGTATCAATTGCATCAGTAGTTAGCTGCCAGCCAGAAAGTTCTGGACTGCCTGAGCTGGAACTAGTATCATAACAGCAAGCTGCTGCAACAATCCCATTGACCCATGGACAGCAACTGTTGTGATGCTTAACAGGATCAAAATCTGGAAGACCTGGTTCATAGTCGTTTTCTCCATTTATTGCTCCTGAGAAACAAATAACAGAGTATCGATATGAGCAAAACACAGATAACTGAGCAGAACAACAATAGATTAAAAACATATGTGTAAGAAATAATAATAAATAACATGTGTTTTAGGCCGTGGGGAGTAGTTTGTATAGGATGACATTTAATTTGTTGGAATAGCAGGTGCTAAAACCAATCTGAGATCGATGCCACCTGCCCTGAAAGTCTAGCCGGCTGCTCTCACAAACAGATCACTTTTAATACTTCAACTTCAAAGGAAGCATGGCTAGCAAGTACCTCTACCAGTCAAATTCGCGCAAATTCAGGAAGAATCAAGAAGCGGGCTCACCTCAGGCATGCCCTCCCTGGCCGGGATGCGCTCCACGACCCAGTGAGTCATCGTGCTGACGGTGTCGAAGTCGTCGACGCTGGCGCCGTTGTTCCAGGGGAGGTACTTCCCGTTGGCGCGGAGGAAGCGGCCGCTGGCGTGGCGGAGCAGGATGTAGTCCCCGGACACGAGCCTGACGGGCTGCCACCTGACGTCCTCCTCCTCCCGTTTCTCGTAGTCGCGCTGCTCGACGCGGCGCCCGCGGTGGCCTAGCGGCGCCGGTGCATCCATGGCCGTCAGGTAGCCGCCGTAGGCGGCACTGTGGAGGGCAAGGCGGCGGCCGAGGGTGCAGGGCGGGACGCGGGAGAGGTGAGGAGGAGACTCGGCGATATTGTCTACGGTGAGGGTCGTCGATGTTGGGGGTGGGGGCGGTGGCGGATCGAGATCTGAGGGAGGGAGAGGGTGGCTTGTGTTAGGATCTGGATTGGGGAGGAGGAGGCGGCGCATTGGATCAAGGTGGAGGCGTTTCGCGTGCTGTGGGACGGAAGCGAATGGGAGAGGAGAGGCCGTCGGCGGCGAGCTGTGGGAGGGATGAGGCGGGGAGAGGAGTGGATTGGGAGGGGGCGGCGGCGGCGAGGAGATGGGGGGAGAAGGGTGTGACGGGGGGATGGATCTGAGCTAGGGTTTGGGCTGCGGGTGGGGGTATTTTTTTTCTTTTTTTCTGTAGAAAGATGGATGGATGGATGGATGTGGGATGGAGAGATGGATGGATGGATGGATGGACGCCATGTCATCAATCCGTGAGAAGAGTTCTGATTGGTTCAGAAAATCAGTGACTCAAAATAGTTTTCAAGTACTAAAAACAAAGGGATTTTGTGAAGTAGCTATCAAATTTTTTTTGCAAAAGAGCATCACACAAATTTTCACTAGAGTTAGACCACATTTTATGGATAAGGACCAATTTGTATGCATTTATGATCTTTCTAGCTATTTTTAATCATTTTTCGAGTGGCAAAAATGATTTTCTTTGTGAAGAACCTACCAAATATTTGTTGCAAAATAGACCAAATCAATTTTATCAAATACTAGTCCATATTTAATACACAATTGACCAAATGGTTGGGTGTCATAATGTTTGATCCACCTCTCGTGAAAAAGACAAATTTCCGCCGGTTTAGTTGGAAGCGGGTCAAATTTGAACTGCAGCTACCTCATAGTTTGCTCTTTATTTTTTCCAAAAATCATTTCTAGGTACATAAGTATCTATTTAATCAGAGAAACATCAAAAGTTTTCCAAGATTCAACCACTAGTTAGGAACGGTCAAGCCCGCCGTTTTGACTGCATTTTGAAACGGGCATAGAAAATTCAAAAAAAATCTAAAAATTGGAAAACCTTCGCATTGTGTCATTATATGTGACCAAGTTTCCAGGAAAAATAATAAACTTGTAATATGGCAATTATTTTTAAAAAGTGTTCTCAGAAATGAGTTATCATGCATGAAGATTCATGGCTTTCCAGCCAAATGATCAATCTTATGGCCACATTCATGGCAAAGTTTGTTCAAATGATCTCATATTATGCACAAGGGTACATCTTGGAATTCCAAACAATGTTGCCTAAGGAAGTTTTCATTTTCTTTGCACGGAAAATTCATTTTTCATTTTCTAAGTGCCCAAAAGGAGGTTTTTTTATGAAGGAACTACCAAATAATTGTTGCAAAAATGGACCAAATCAATTTTATAAAATACTAGGCCATATATAATGCACAATTGACAAAATGGTTGGGTGAAAAAAGTTTTGATCCACCTCTGGTGAAAAAGACAAATGATCTCATATCATGCACAAGGGTGCATATTGGAATGGCAAACAATGTTTCCTAAGGAAGTTTTCATTTTCTTTGGACGAAAAAACCATTTTCCATTTTCCGAGTGCGTGAAATGAGTTTTTTTTGTGAAGGACCTACCATATATTTGTTGCAAAATTGGACCTAATCAATTTTATAAAATACTAGGCCATATTTAATGCACAATTGACCAAATGGTTGGGTGTAAAAGGTTTTGATCCACCTCTGGTGAAAAAGACAAATTCCCGCCGATTTAGCTGGAAGCGGGTCAATGAACTGAAGCTGCCTCATAGTTTGCTATTTATTTTTTCCAAAAATCATTTCTAGGTACATAAGTATCTATTTAATCATAGAAACACCAAAAAAATTCCAAGATTCAACCACTAGCTAGGAACGGTCAAGCCCGCCATTTTGACCGCATTTTGAAACGGGCATAAAAATTCAAAGAAAATCGAAAAATTGGGAGACCTTCGCATTGTGTCATTATATGTGACCAAGTTTCCAGGGAAATTAATAAACTTGTAATACGGTCATTATTTTAAAAAAGTGTTCTAAAAAATGAGCTATCAAGTGTGAAGATTCATGGCTTTCAAGTCAAATGATCAATCTTATGGCCACATTCATGGCATAGTTTCTTCAAATGATCTCATATCGTGCACAAGGGTGCATATTGGAATGGCAAACAATGTTGCCTATGGAAGTTTTCACTTTCTTTCCACGAAAAAACCATTTTCCATTTTTCGAGTGCCTGAAATGATATTTTTTTTTTGTGAAGGACCTACCATATATTTGTTGCAAAATTGGACCTAATCAATTTTATAAAATACTAGGCCATATTTAATGCACAATTGACAAAATGGTTGGGTGTCAAAAATTTTGATCCACCTCTGGTGAAAAAGACAAATTCCCGCCGATTCAGTTGGAAGCGGGTCAAATTTGAACTGCAGCTGCCTCATAGTTTGCTCTTTATTTTTTTCCAAAAATCATTTCTAGGTAAATAAGTATCTATTTAATCAGAAATACATGGTTTGATGGCGAGACATCGAGGTTTGGACGGTGGCCGAGGGCCCCAACTCTAGAGCGCGTAAGCTCGCATGCCCGCCGCGTGGTCACCGCGTGACCGTGGCGTTGCCATGTGTTCTGGGCGGCCTAGGCATGTCTAGTGGATTGGGCACTCCCCGGGTTGGTGCTAGGAATAAAATCACAACATAACATTCTCACGAGGAGACCGATCGATGCTCAAACATGAATTAGCAGCCAAGTGTTTAATTAGCGGTACGGGAAATGTACATGGCTAATGGGCGTGAGTTTTGGCTGAGGATGATCAGTTACTAAGAAGACCGTCTTCACAAATTTTCAACTCAAAAGGAGGAGCCTAGGTGGTACTTGCTTTGCAAACTACCACACTGGACATAACTACAAATGTTGAAGCTCGGCTCAAAATAATGAATGGATTGAGCTGGCATTTGGTGGAGGATGGTTATTTGGGCATAGGAAAGCACTGTAGAAAATGGATACTATTTGGACATGCCAAAGTGGTACTTCCTTCACAAATTGCTGCTCTGAACAAAATAGGAAGATGAATATTGTTGAGTTATTTTTGAAATAGGCAAGGAAGGTTTTTGACATATTCCATGAAGATATGATCCAAACAATTTATGAGATTTTTTTGGGAATTTTTGGAATGACAGAAATATAGGTTGCTTCACAACCTAGGGCAAAAACTGCCACATGGACATGACACATAGGCAAAACTGATGAGGTGGCGCCTAGTCATCACAACCAACCACAATCTACAAGGCTATGACCATCTATTTTGGTCGTTAACAACTAGAAATAAGGCAGCGGCCAGCCCTATTTGCTTTGTGACCATTTGGTGTAAGGAAATTATGACCTTTCTGACCAAAATGGTCGCAATGGTTTAGGGTTTGGAGCCCCCCGAACAGCTTTTGACCAATTGGTCTCGAATGGTCATAGATCTATGACCAATTCTTCCAGGGTCACTGATAAAAGGTCACTAGTTGACATATTTCTTGTAGTGCTTCAGCGCCCTCTGCCTCTACCACAAATGATCCGGCTGTAGCGGTCGCCTCGGGATCGCTTCGCTCAGCTATGGATCTAGGTGGCTCACCTGTCCAGGAGGCTGCAGCCCTCCCTGGATCTTCTATGCAGCTGTCGCTACCTCGTACATGGCTTCAAACAGGCAGATTCATCCAGTTAATTACAAATCTAAGTATGGCTTGGTTGTGTCTGATACATCTTCAGGAGAACCCCGCACTGTTCGTGAGGCGCTTGCTAATCCCAAGTGGAAACATGTCGTGGAAGAGGAGTTTGGTGCCCTCCAAAGAAATCATACTTGGCATCTTGTTCCTTCCTCTCTGGGTACAAATCTCATTGATTGCAAGTGGGTGTTCCGTATTAAACGAAGGTCAGATGGGACGATTGATTGTTATAAAGCTCGCCTCATTGCAAAAGGATTCAAGCAGAGGTATGGACTTGACTATGAGGACACGTTTAGTCCTGTTGTTAAAGTCGCCACTATTCGCTTGGTTCTTTCCATTGCTGTCTCTCGTGGATGGTGTCTTCGTCAGCTAGATGTCCAGAACGCGTTTCTTCACAGTGCTCTGGAAGAGGAAGTATATATGAAACAACCTCCTGGGTTTGAAGATCCGAACAGGCCCTTCCATGTCTGCAGACTTGATAAGTCACTTTATGGTCTAAAACAGGCTCCACGAGCATGGTACTCTCGCTTGAGCTCCAAATTGCAAACTCTTGGTTTTGTTCCTTCTAAGTCTGACACTTCTCTATTTATTTATCAACATTCCCACACAACTATGTTGATGATATTATTGTCACTAGTTCATCCAATGCGGCAGTCACAGCTCTCTTGAAAGATTTACAGTCAGATTTTTGCTCTAAAAGATCTAGGTGACTTGCACTTCTTTCTTGGCATTGAGGTCAAGAGAAACCAGGAAGGTGGTCTTCATCTTTCTCAGGAAAAATATGCCACTGATCTTTTGAGCAAGGTAGGATTGCAGGGTTGTAAACCATCAACAACACCACTCTCCAGTTCAGAAAAACTATCTCTTGCAGAGGGCGTACCGTTGAGTCAAGAGGATGGTACTAAATATAGGAGTTTGGTAGGAGCACTTCAGTACTTGACACTCACCAGGCCTGATATTTTATTTGTAGTTAATAAAGTGTGTCAGTATCTTCATGCACCTGCTTCTGCTTATTGGATTGTTGCTAAGCGCATACTGAGATATGTAAAGAACACATTAAGCATTGGGTTAACATTCACCAAGTCAACCTCTACACTTGTTAGTGCCTTTTCTTATTCTGATTGGGCAGGTTGCTTGGATGACAGATGGTCTACAGGTGGCTTTGTAGTTTTCTTTGGACCCAACTTAATCTCCTGGTGTGCAAAGAAACAGCCCACAGTATCAAGATCAAGTACTGAGGCAGAATACAAAGCACTAGCTAATGCTACTGCAGAAATTATATGGGTTAAGTCTTTACTGAAAGAACTTGGAATATTTCACACACAAACTCCATGTCTTTGGTGTGATAATATTGGTGCCACTTATCTCTCTGCAAACCCTATTTTTCATGCAAGAATGAAACATATTGAGATTGACTACCATTTTGTTAGAGAGAGGGTTGCTAGCAAAGAACTGCAGATTCGGTTCATTCCTTCAAAGGATCAAGTTGCTGATGGGTTTACAAAGGCATTACCAACGGGACCATTCGAAGAGTTTAAGCGTAATCTAAACTTGAGAAGTTCATATTAAGGGAGGATGTTAGACATGTTGTTATGAGGCCTTTGGCCGGACACCTTATGTGTCACGTTGGAATAGCTAGATAGATATCCGGTGTAGTATCTCCTTCTATCTCCTGTTAAACCTCCTGTAATATCTCCTGTTGGTTAGTCTCAATGCTGCCAGTCCTTGTACTCCAAGCTACAATCAATATATACTCATGCGGCTCCCCTGTTGGAAGTAGGAATGCTTAACCAGATTTTACAGCAACAAGAGCAGCGTTGCGGAAAATGGCCCTACAACAGGATGCTTGTTGCAAAAGGTCTGAGGTGTTATTTAGTTTTCTGAAACACAGTTTTTGTTTTTGCAACAAAGATCTTGTTGCAGAATTTTTCTACAAGGTCTTGTTGTGGAAATTTTGTAGAAGTTTTTCGCAAAAAAGATCTTGTTGTAGAATTTTTCCGCAACAGAGGCCTTGTTGTAGAAATTTTGCAAAGTTCTTTTCACAACAGAAGCTTGTGACAGAGAAAAAAATCTCTATGTTTGCCGTGAGGCTCGTCTTCTCCGGCAACAATACAGCCCTCCACCGCCTCGGTTGCGTCGCCTCTATCCACTCCACTACTTCGTCGTGGCCAGGTCCGATGACCAACATGCGCCAATTGTGATGATAGCTTCCCGGTGTTGCAGCGACAACATATTGCGGTGGCAGCGAGCGGCGCTCTGGCCCACATCACCGGCACCTTGCAGCAATGGGCATGGACCTGCCCAGCACCCGGTGTCGAGCGGTGCCCTGGCCCGCATCACCGGCGCCTTCCAAACACCACTCATCCTAATAGAGGAAAAAGGGACGAGGGTGAAACACACGAGGAAGGGGGCGGGTCGTCCAAGATATTTCTAGAACAGGATGGGCGCACGTGCGACGCGTGGCAACCAAAGGAAGCAATTGATGCGAGCGACCAAAATCCGTCTGCTGATTTGTACCGTTGCCCTTTTGTGAAAAAAGGCCACGCTATGCGTCGGTCGGCGAATAAGTAGAAAACACCCACCGCCGGGTTGGACGTTGGATGGACGCGGGGATGGTCCAATCTGCCCACCCACTGATCCACGTGTGTCACCTCCCTTTTGCAACAAGAGCAGTGTTGCGGAAAATGGCCCTACAACAGGATGCTTGTTGCAAATAGTCTGAGCTGTTATTTAGTTTTCCGAAACATAGTTCTTTTTTTTGCAACATAGATCTTGTTGTGGAAATTTTGTAGAAAGTTTTCGCAGGAAAAATCTTGTTCCGGAATTTTTCCGCAACAGAGGCCTTGTTGCAGAAATTTTACAAAGTTCATTTAACAATAGAAGCTTGTTACAGAGACAAAAATCCCTGCTTGTGTTATGTTCGCCATCAGGCTCGTCTTCTCCGGCGACAATACAGCCCTCCACCTCCTCGGCTGCCTCGCCTCCATCCATTCCACCACTTAACCGTGGCCAGGCCCGACGAGCGACATGTGCCAACGGCGACGACAGCTTCCCGGTGTTGTAGAGACGATAGCTTGCGGCGGTGGCGAGTGTCGCTTTGGCCCACATTATCGGCACCTTGCAACAACGGGCATGGATCTACCCAGCACCCGTTGGCGAGCGGTGCCCTGGTCTGCATCACCAGCACCTTCCAAACACCATTCGTCCTAATCGAGGAAAAAGGGATGGGGGTACAACACATGAGGAAGGGGATGGGTCGTCCAAGATATTTCTTGAATAGGATGGGCGCACGTGGGACGTGTGGCAACCAAAGGAAGCGATCGACGCTAGCAACCAAAATCTGTCGGCTAATTTGTAACGTTTCCCTTTCTTATTTTCAAAAGGAGAAGAATTGCATTGTTCTCCTTTTTATAAATAGAAGTACAACTACTCAAACAGACCCGTAACACTTACATTCAACCGGTTGAAAACCATGCACAAGTCGGCCTCCTTCACCAGTTGACACATGTCCTAGTAGACCCTACAGACCACTTTCCCTTATCTCCTATTATTTGAAAGCGCCCTCGTCTCATCGTCTCCAACTAAATTGATCCCCCTTCTCCCCGGCACCTTGCACAACACCCACATTCACGTGTCCTCCATCGAGTTGCTACTCCTGAGAGAGACCCTCTCTCCCTGCCTATTCCGCTACCCTACCCACCGGATCTCGTCATGCCTTCTGCGATGGTGACAAAGGCATTGCTTTGTTTTCGACATGTTGCAAGATGGGGAGCGTCGACGTCCCTGCGGGTCATTGTCGTCGTAGGTGTTTAATTGTAACATGCAAGGTGTTGTGTACTGCGAAGGGCAGCAAACACAACATCACCACTGCTCTAGGTCCTCGAAGTTTGTGAGCAACGAGCCACTTGCAATGTCATTGGTGTTTCGAGCAAAGGAGCGATTGGTGGTGTCGCGAGCTCTCCGGGTTACAACATCGTCGGTTATTGTGACTGCAACACACATCTGTGTTGAATGACAATGAATGCAATTGTGGCGATGTGCAAATCTCCGAGCGCAACTTGACCCATGTTGGCAATCTACGATTTAAACATGACTCATGTTGAAAACCTCGTCAGCTGGATCGGGTTGGGCATAACATGACCCATATTGCAAACCACGTCAGCTCGATTGACACCTATCTTTCGGTGGATCCAATGGCTTGCAATCAACCGATGGACGTGTAGGGTTGTCCATTGTCGGCCACCACATTTGTAGGTACCAAATGCATTATCGGCTGCCACGTTTGTATATCACAGGAAGTGAGCGCACTTGGGCCGACCATCTTGGTTGCTCTTCTTTTGATTTGTCGTTTCGATTCCTTGCGGTTTCCCTAGGTTTCTTTGGCTTTCTTTTTTGCTTTTGGTATTTTAATTTTACATTTTCCTTTTTACTTGTCTTTTTTCTACCTTTTCCGCTTACCCTTTTCAAATTCAAGAAAAAATCTAAAACTGTAAATATATTTTAAATGAAATTCCCTAACATCTTTTAGATTTAGGAACTTATATTAATTCATGAAAATTTAAAAATTGTATAGATATTTATGAAAGTAAATGGATATTTTATAAATTCGAGGACATTTTATCAAATACATGAAGCCTTTTTTTGTTCATAGAACAATTGCAAACAACACATTTTCCAAAATTCAAGAAAATATGTTAACATTGTTAATCATGGACAACTTTTAAAAATCATCAATAATTAAATTCCAAGAATATTTTTTAAATTTAACATATTTTCTTATTTTGTGAATATTTGCACGAGATGGAGGAAGGCACGGAGGTTGCCCGATGGTTTTGGTTCAAGTGAATATTTTCAGATATATACATATTATATTTTTAAAATAAAAAATAAAAGAAACCAGGAGCAAAAACAATTGAACAAAAAACCGAAAAGAGCCAAAGCCCAAAAGAAACGATAAGAAAAATAAAAATAAAACGGCAGCAGAAAACCTCTAATGGGCCTGGACCGAGGAACGCACACCTGACGCACGGGATTACTAGCTGACGCTCGCGTGCGTGAAGAAGACGAGCATTCGCGCAGGGCGCGAATGAATGGGCCGGCCCGTTTCTTGGCGTTACAGCGAGCCAGTGCTAAAAATCTCGAAAAACAACGCTATACCTAGGAATCGAACTCCCAACCCAATGATAGAGAGTGAGCGTTCCTTCCCACTTGAGCTGCTACGTCATTGCAATCAAAACGCGGCGTGACTACTTAAGAACTATATGTAGTGACTGATCCAAAAATAAAAAATCGACCATTGAACATTTGTTGATAAACGTTGAACATTTTCGTAATATTCGATGAACATTTCTCAAATACCCATTGAACCTTTTTTGTGATATATGCTTAACAATTTGAAAATACATATTTAACATTTTTATGATATAACTTGAACAATTTGAAAATATACATTGAACATTTTTCTGATATATGCTGAACACTTTTTAAGTAGACAACGAACATTTTCTTAATATACGATGAAAAGTTTCTTAATTATATGATGAACATTTTTTTAATATGCTATGAACTCTTGTATAATACACAAGAAAGGAAGAAAATTTAAAATAAACAGAGGAAACACACTGTTCATCGTGTTAAAGTATTAATGAAAAAATGCAGGATGAAACATTTCCTTAATATAAAAAAGAAAAGAGAAAGAGAAAGATAAAACTAGAAATAGAAAAACAAAAATAACATAAAAAAAACTAGAAAGGTAAAACCGAAAGATAATAAATAAAACAAAATAAAAAGGCAACAGAAGAACACGAACGAAAAAACAAAACAGCGAACAGGCAGCACGCTCTGCAGCGAACTGGCCCGGCCCGCCCGCGTGCGCTTCAGTGAAGCTGCAGCAGTTTGACGCACGCGGGCGTCAAATAGGGTTCGACGTAGCGCGTACGGCGCCGGGCAGCGACGTAGCGCGTACCCTCCTCGCTGCTTCTAACATGGGCCAACACATTTCAGCTATTCACCCCCAACTGGTTTTTGGAAGGTTCTAGAACCTTCCCTGAATCGGGTTTTTCTTTTTTTTCTTTCCCCTTTTTCTTTTTGTATTTCTGTTTTATTTTCGTTTTTTCTTTACTTAGATGTTTTCATGTTTACACTTCCCTTCCAATTTCCTGAAATCTATTAATTTGTGATTTATTTTTTAAGTTGTTAACTTTTTTTTGGAACGATGAATGTTTTTTCAAAACCGTGGTTTTATTTTTACTAATTCGTGTACATTCTCCAAAATAATGCACATTTTTTCTAACCATGAACACTTTTTATAACTCTCCAACAATTTTTCGAAATTATGAATATTTTTTAAATATTTGTGAACATTGTTTTAAGTCATGAAAAGTTTTTCTAAATAATGAACATTTTAAAATTATAGACTAAATTTTCAAAACCTTGTACATTTTTTCCAAATTCGTTAACATTTTTTTAAATTCGTGAACATTTTTCGAATTGGCGAACATTTCTTTTGAAACGTGAACATTTCTTTTAAAATTTGCGAATGTTTTTCGAATTAGCGAACATGTTCTTGAATCGCGAACATTTTTTTCAAATTGACGAACATTTTTCAAAATAGCGAACATTCTTTTTGAATCGTGGACATTTTTCTCAAATTCGTGAATATTTTTGGAATTAACAAACTTTTTTTGAATCGTGAACATTCTTTGAATTAGTGAACATTTATTTCAAATTCGTGAACATTTTTCAAATTAACGAGCATTTTTTTGAATCATGGTCATTTTTCTTTCAAATCCACAAACCTTTTTTGAATTAACGAACAATTTTTCAATCATGATTTTTTTTCAAAATCATCAAAAAAAATTGAGTTTGTGGCCATCTTTTACAAATTCGTGAACAGTTTTTGAATTCCTGAGCAATTTTCTCTAATCATGAATACGTTTCAAAATCATGATTGTTTTATTAAAATTAGCAGTTTTTTCTGAAATTTTAGAACTTTTCGATATCCCGAATTACTGAAAAGAAAAGGAAAACAACAAGGCGGCGTCCCGGCCCGCACATGAGCTGGCCCAGCAGTGCGCGCTCGCTTCTTCCGCAGCGTGTAGGTCGCCATATAGGCGCTCCCCCCTTTCACATATATGCAACAAACCGGATTCTTGAAAAAAAGATGCAACCAACCGAAACGTATACTGAGTTTAGGTTCTCGGAATGTTCTGGATGCTCCAGTCCGATTTTGAAAATCTTATAGAAGGTTCCATTCCATTTTTCAACTTTTCTAATGTTCTTTTTTCTCCTTTTTCAAAAGAAAATTTAAAAATCCTGGTACTTTAAAAATATTAGAGTTTCTAGAAAAACATAGTTTCAGGAAATTTTTATGTTTTACAAAAAAAAATCAACTTGAAACAATATTCATGTTCTCAAAAAATATTCATTTTTAAAAATGGTCAGAAAATCTCAAAATGTTCAAGCTTTTCCAAAAAATGTTTGGAACATTCTAAGAAATAGTCGTATTTTCTGAAAGAGTTTCAGAGGTTTTAGATAATGATCGTGTTATTTTTTTTTAAAATGTTCAATTTGTTGAAAAATGCTCATAAAAGTATTTTCAGAACCGAGGTTATTTATTTTAAAGATTTTGCTTCAAAACTTTCCTACTGCAGACAGTTCTTTTTTTTTTGAGAAAACGGGCCAGAAACTGCTACATTGCGTAAATAGGTTGGCATGCTCGTTAAAATACAATTTGCATAGACACCAACATGGGCTAACCCAATTGTGCATGTGCTTCTGTGTTTGGGCGACTCATTGCCACAGCGAGAGGTATATAGGAACTGCCCAACGTGCCAGCTTTTTCAAGGTTATTTTATAAAAAAAAATTTCAGAGAAATGGTAGAGCATTTTCTACCTTAAGCATTTCAAAAAAGGCAAAAACCCGCGTGATCGAAGTTAGTTACATGATAGCCCATGCGAACGCTCCACCGATGGTGCAGCTAGCCACAAGCAAGTTGAGGCCGAGCAGGAGACAAGGTGTACAAGGGTACACAGACAACTAGAGGCGACTAGTCGATCCTATGTTCCCACTCCAAAAAAAAATTTGTCTGTCAGCGCGTTATCGTGCATGATGACACGACTGTTTTATGTGACCGGAAATGGTTGCAAGAACCTGCGGATCAGACCGGTTCTTGGCGTCGAAGACTCTACCGTTATGAGTGTACCGTAGGGACACATCACTCGCAACAAAGATAACTTGCCGAAACAATTGCGAACAACGCATTTTTCCAAAATTTTGATAATCGGTTAACATTGATAATCATGGACAAATTTTAAAAATTGTCAATTATTAAATTCCATGAATCTATAATACCTAAATAGTTCATCCCCACTATCTTATTTCTCTTAACATGCAACCTATCCACATCACTAATCAACATGCAACCATCCACCTCACTCCACCTCAGCAGTGTAGCACATCAGCAATTCCAAATATCCTTCTTCTTTTTGATGGAAAATGCCCTTCTTATTCTTGTGATTTAATTTCCCTTCCGCTCACTTCATCTTCCATCTTAAGAAAACTCCCGAACCGGTGGTACACAAATTAAAAGGTCACCACCAGTCGCGTGTAACGGAGGAGTCAGTCCAGGGATCACCGCATCCTTCGATCCCTTCAGCAGACTGCTCCCTCGATTCCTCTATGTTGATCTCTTCGCCTCCTTCTCTGCCTCTGGCCTCTTGGCGCACCACGCCTTCCTCGCTCGCCGTCTCCCGATCCCCCCAGCCCCCACCTGCCTGCGGCGTGCCGTTCTGCGGGCTCAGTTCTTGGATACGACCTACCGACCCGCTGCAGCCTGCCCGGAGAAATTGCCAGCTGTGCCGTATTATCGCCATCGTCACTATGGAAGGTGGGAGGATCCCTGATCTGAAGTTCGGAAATCAGATTTGAAGATTTTGTTTTGTTATCTTCGTGGGTTCAAGTTAAGCAGGTGAGCCACTGAGCATTGCATCCTATATTCCGTTCTGTGTGATTGGTGTCCATATATGTTGATCCGTTTGGTAACAATCTGGTGTCAATATTGATCCGTTTGGTAACAATCAACCAACGCCACTGCTGCCCACCACACCTCGACTCGCCATGGTAACTGCCAACATCAGTGGTTCCCGGCGACGGCGACGACGAGACACTAGGGGAAGCTGTCCACACGAGTTGCTCTACAAGACGAGGCCAGTGGAGGATAGGCAGCGGCACACAATCACTGCATACAGGCAAGGTGTCTTCTCAACTACCCTGGACTCGAGCTGCCGCAGCCATCGTCAATTCTAGGTTATGACTCCTGACCTTGATTTAACTATTGATTTTCGGAAGAAAAAATATGGTGTATTCCAGTACTGTTCATCCTCTTTTGATGTTCTGAAATATCATGCAGCAATTTGACTGATTCGAGTGACGTCCAAGGGAGTTTATACATGTACATATATTCATTTGTCACATGTCTTAAGTAAACAAGAAGCCACCCTCCAATAGTTACCACCTGTAAGTTACCCAGTCAACCTATTTCAATCTATTTTTGTTAAAGACTTGATGTATACAAAGTACATCACAAATTGATTTTTCTTTCCTAAAAGGGGTATCGACGACGCTGTCTTCTTTCATGCTTATGATGTACAGATTATACACAATGAGTGCAAGCTTCAAATTAACTCGAGCTGTTTCAAAGTGATGCATTACTTGCTGCACTCTTATTCTGAACTTTTTCCTAATTTTGATTTTTCCCAACTATTTTTTTAGACAGATGGCAATGTCCCTAATACCTTGCTTATTGCAAATTGTGAAGTTGTCAGGCCATGGGTTGCAGCTGCAGAACACATATCACTGGTCATTCAGTGTTAATTGACTTCCCATTACAATTTTAGTTTGTTAGTACAGAGTAGCATGATTTTTCATATGCGTGTAAATATATAGATCTGGTCTCTTAGGTCCTGCATGCAGTTCTTAGTTAACCTTCTCTGTCAGTTTCTTATGCCTGTGTAAAATGGTATAATTAAGGTGATTAATTGTTCATACTGATCATTAACATGCTTGTGAGGGCCTAAACTAGGAATTCTTCATACTGATCATTAATTGTTTCAGAATAGAGCTAACCAGACATATGTTTTGTACTGCAGTTCAATGAGGAAGCACAATCACCTTTTGTGAAGAAGTACAAGACTAACATTCACCCGGAGAGGTAATAATTTGTCCTTTATACCTCCGAAGTTGCAACTATATAGTATCTAAGTAATCTTCTTTACATGTTGCTTACTCTTTATTTTACTTCCCATTCACATATCAATTTGAGGGTATATGCATATTTACGTTCCTGAGGTAAGTCATATAAAGGTTTTACTACTGAGCAAGATGGCCGACTTCCTTTTTTCTATACTATTGTGTATTGCTGAAGATGTCCAATGGAATTTTAAAGGGCTGAAGTTTTTTTTATGGTATGCCATCCATAATATTCTTTGTTGTTCATCACATCTTTTTATTAATTAATTGTAATGCAAGATAAATCTATCTTCTCTTAATAACAGATGTTTTACCGGTTCCTTTTGTCTTGATTATGTAGTTTCCTAACATACAACAACTTAAATTTGATAATTGGCCACTCGAGCATGGATGACAATGTATATGGAGATGGTTATACTACAAATTCTCCTTTAGAGACACGATGAAAACATTAGAATTAGGCTGCTATTTCCATTTTCGAAAGATTAGCAGCACCTCAGTGATGCCGATTACGTAAAGGTAATGAACCAATCAGTGGACTAGGTTGTTATTTTATTTCTTCAGAGTTATGTTATCCAATGCAAAGAATTAGCTAAAAGAGGGACATTTCAGATGAAGCTAGAATTAAACACTGTAACACTATATATTTTAGGCAAAAGCCTTACTGTTCTATCGGGACTAATGAAATGTGTATGCCGTTTGTTTGCCTGCCGTTTTGGGATGGATTAAAGTAAATGTACATGGGAGTTCTGATGCAGATTGCGCACAATCAAGACTTGGGGTTGTAGCTAGGTGGTGATGTTTTAGTTACAAATTGATAGTTTATTCCACTTGCACGTATTGACAAGCTTAACCATTCTCTGCTTCTTCGATTGTCCATGCATTGTCCCAAATCTGAAAGATGTAAGTAGGAGCATTGATCTTACTTACCTATGTATCATTCTAAAGTATCTTCAAATGAGAATAATTTATTCATCTTTTTGTCTACCCTTTTAGTAGTTAGTTGATGAGTGAAACACCAACTTTAGACAATATTTCCCGCAGCAACGCGCGGGGTATCATCTAGTATTTCTTAAAATTCAACATATTTTTTATTTCAAAATATATGCTTCGGTTCAAGTGAATATTTGTGAATATTTTCAAATATATATAATCTATTTTAAAAATAAAAAGAAACTAGCAGCAAAAAAATTGAACAAAAACCTAAAAGAACCTGCAAAAGCCCAAAAGAAACGAGAGATTTTTTTTGGAGAAACATCGAAAACCCCTAACGGGACGGACCTAGTAGGGCCTGCCTGACAGAGATATAGGAGCAGTGGCCTTACACGGACCCTGACCGGATTTTTTTTACACAATATAACCAAAGTCGCTCACATACACGAGCATACAGTCAACCTATAAACGCACACACGCACACTGTACCCATATGAACACCTTCAAGAGATTGACCCAACACAAAATTTTGAGATTTTCCAAAGTCATCATCAATGCCTCGCGGTCAACGGGAACATCTTCTCCCACTGAACGAACATCGCCCGAAGCCTGAAATAAATGCAGGAATAATGCAAGCACCAAGGTCAAATCTATGATTGAACTCTGATAGACTGACGATATCACTGTCCTCTTAATCATCCAACCATAGGTTCGTTTGCCTGGCCGTAAAATTCTATTTGACACATTCGTTTCACACATATGGAGTGTACCATAAGCAAGCCGAGAGCGAGCAGAAGACAGGGGTACAAGGGTACACAAACAACTAGAGACATCTAGTTGATCCTATGTGCCCACACCAAAAGAAATTGTCTGTGAGGGGGTTATCGTGCATGGTGAGTTGGTGACACCATAGTTTTATGTGGTCGGAAATGGTTGCAAGATCCTTTGGATCAGACCAGTTGTTGGCGTCGAATACTCTGCCGTTATGAGTGTCAGAGGGACACATTACACGCAGCAAAGATAACTTGCCATAGATCATAGATGACCAAGTCTCTCGTGATGCTCCGTGCAATTCGCAAATGTAATGAGGCATCGAGAGTCTGCGGCAAGTCTTAGTATCCCCAGGCGACCCCATATCACATTGGCAGACTTGTAAGTTACAACAAAGCAAAATGTGTTTCCCGCCAAAAAAAAGAAGCAAAATGTGGCTGATCGATTCAGTGAATCTCACAGCGTTCGGGCCAAGAGCAGTCCAATGTTTCCTGACCATGTTTTATTTGGTGTTTAATATTCCATGGAAGGCAAGCCAGAGGAAAACATGGTGCTTGAGGGAACAATTCTATTATAGACCAGCTGAGTGTATGCCCATTCAACGCCTCGGAGGGTGAGCACATTGTAGAAGTCTGTTGTGATCACTCCCTTTTTGTGGACTGCAGCAAGTTGAGCTCTTGTGACATAATAATTATTTTTTTGCGGGTTATTGTGACATAATTATAGTGAGGTTAGGGTGCAACTTAATGTACCATACACCATCCTTAAACTAAGAAGCAACATGGCCAAATTAGTTCCAAGAAAAGCTGAATAGGCTGGGAAAAGAATGTCGAGCCTGCAGCTGCTAGGTCATTCATCGTACCAGAATGAAATTGTGGTACCATTGCCCAAGCGGAAAGGTGTGGCTATTCTCGGGTGTACATAAACCCAGGAATCCAGGTTGAACAGTAATTTAAAAAAGCACAATAAAATTTTAAAAAAACTTCAAAACTTTGGGAAATCAAACGTTTTTCTTTAAGATAAGATGTGCTAGCCCGGCTTTAGCAAACTGAAGCCCTTAAGGTTTTACAACAAGTAGTTCGACAAGAATAAAAGACACACACAAGTTTGATACAAACCCCGCAAGGTCCTTGGCCCATAAGCCGGATAAGACACCGGTAAGTAAATACTCCAGGCGCCGACGAGTATCTGATAGCCATCCACCATGATAATTGCCCTTCTCCCTTAGAGCTATTGCGTGGTGTCGAAGCCTGACGCGAAGTGCCTCAATGGTCGATGATTCTGGGTTCTTGCTTAGTCGTTTCCGCAGCTATCAAAGATAGTCATTTTGTAAGGGCCATCAGCCACAGAGTCCATGTAAGTGCAGCAAATCTAATCCAGGCAACCCTATAAGGAAGGCCTGAAAGCCCCCCACTAAGGGTATGAAATTGGCGAAAGAAGACGGAGCCCAACTACACCAAGTGACATCTCTGATACATGCGTAAAGGAATTGGGCTATGATGCAAAAAAAAGATATGATCATTGTCTTCCGTTGCCCCATAGAGAGGGCATAGACCGGCACCCAGTCCATGCCTCTTTTGTACTTCTACACCAAATGAAATTGTATCATGCACAAGTTGCCATAAGAAGATCTTTATCTTGGTGGGCAGCTTAGCCTTCCAAATATCCATAGCTTGGAATTATGTTGCACCATTATGTAACCCTTGATATAAGGAGTGGGTAGTGAACTGGCCAAATGGCTCTAGCTTCCATCTATATAAGTCCGCCTCTGTAGTTAAAGAGATGTCCCTCAACAAGGCCGCTTGCCGTCATTGTTCCACTCCTTCCACGGGCCCAAGAATTTGCTGAAACAGTGGCCCCACCGGCCATTTCTCTAAATCTCACTAACCAGAGCATTTGGAGAGCGAGCTATCACATATAAGCGTGGGAACTCCGTCGCCAATGAATTCTGACCAATCCAGATGTCTATTCAAAAGACCGTTAATTCTCCATTTCCTACGGTGTGAATTGTGCCAATGCATAGCAGATGACAAATCTTGGTGATGGCTTTCCAGTATTGCGATCTCTGGTGTGATGAAGCAATAGAGATAGGCCCCTGGTTATGGTATTTATGCTTGATAATGTCTAACCAAAGATTACCTTCACCAATTAGCATCTTCCAAGCTCACTTACTATGGCTGGTATTAATGATACAAGGCCCCAATAGTGCAGAAATGCTTACACGCAATTTTAATTGGTGGCGCGCCACTTTCAATCCACGCCACAACTATTTTTCTGCATGGGCATATTTGGTAAGCCACCACTAGTAGGTTAATAGTGGTGTGGCTGTTTTTTCAAACGCCACCAGTGTGTGGGATCAAGTGTCCTGACCCGGCATAAGTTAGTGGTGGTGTGTGACACATGTGTCGGTACTACTGGAATCAGGGTAATACCCAAAAGTATCACCACAACGAGTTCATCTAAAGCTACCTGCTAGCACAAAGAAAGAGACACGATTGAAGATATAAGATCAAGGATTAATGTCCATGCCCCAGGTAAAAGCAGGAGTAGGGACGACATCCATGACGGCTAAGGACCTCGAGCACCGGTGGAAGGAGACCCATAGAGTCAAAGGTGATCCAACATTTAATGCGGGGTCATTGGATTTGTGAAGTGTATATATTGTTCAAATGGATGTATAGTCTGTAATCGCACCACTTTATCAAAGAGAGTCATCTCATCAACCTATCCATCTCTCTTCCTTTCAACCAAACATAAAATTGACTATCCCTAACTACTTCTCATCCTCACATCCAAACATAAAGAATGACTATCCCTAGCCAGTTGATTGGGCATCACTACCGGACTCGCGGCCTATGCCGACGGCCTCGGGTCGTCGGCATAGGCCATTTCCCGTCGGCATAGATCTATGCCTATGGCTACCGTCGGCATAGCCCCGTCGTCATAGATCATGTCAGCGTAGTCTTGTCAGACCGTCGGCATAGTATAGCCGACGGCCGAGCGCCAGCCGTCAGCATAGTTTAGCCGTTAGAAGTGTTTTTTGCCTGACGACAACGGACGGCGCCGTCAAAAGCGCTGACGATTTATGGAACGACACGTGGCAGAGGTATGCCGACAGCTTTGCCGTCGGCATAGATTCGTCGGCATAGATGGAAATCTATGCCGACGGCAAAGCCGTCGGCATACCTCTGCCACGTGGCATTCCGTGGTGCCTCCTGCTGGTAGGGCTATGCCTACGGCAAAGTCATCGGCATAGATGAAATCTATGCCTTCATCTATGCCGACGGCTTTGCCGTAGGCATAGCCGTGCCACGTGTCGTCCCCTGGTGTCTCCTAGCGGCAGGGCTATGCCTACGGCAAAGCCGTCGGCATAGATTTTCATCTATACCGACGGCTTTGCCATAGGCATAGCCCTAGGCTCATCTATGTCGATGGCTTTGCCGTAGGCATATTTTTTTCCCTGTTTTCTCTTATTCAATTCATTTGACATCATTTCAAAGCAGAATAATATGGGATTATGCAAAAAATATGACAGTTCATCATCTAAACATACTCAAGTTCATCATCATCATTTAAACATACTAAAGTTCATCATCTAAAGATCATCACCGGTGAAAGTTCATGAACATAAATAGTGCAAGACATGGAACATGAAAGGTATGGCACAATGGCCACATGCACCGGTATCCTCATCGACATCAAGCAAGACCGCCGCCGCCAAGACCACCTCCGCCAAAGCCACCGCCGCCAAGACCACCTCCGCCAAAACCACCACGGCCAAGACCACCTCCACCAAAACCGCCACCGCGACCACCATCACTCTGCCAAATCGGAGTGACTGGGGTCGACGGAGCAGGAGTCGAGCCACCGGTCCCCTACATGTTTGAGAGAAGATTCTAACGGTAAATATGATATGACAGTGTTGAATGAATGAGAACTAGTTTGTCAGTAGTTAGGCAAATGTACTAACCGGACTATCACCGCCTAGTGCCACCCATTCCTCGAACGTGGGAATGTGTGGGGCTTCTGCCGCAGGTGGTGGTGGGGGTCCAACTTGTGGTGGCTCCGTACGGTTAGTCTAAGACGCCAACATAGCCTGGATGTTAGTTAAACAAGCAAACTAGAAGGTCAGAAGGAATGAAAGTGCAAATTTTAGCTTGGTTTTAAGAGGGCAAAACTAACCGCCATCACTTGACGGTTGTAATCATCATTTTCCCTCCCTCATTGCAAGTACTCCCGCACCTCAATATGCCTATGCTCGAGAAAGGCCTGATATGCCTACAAAATTGAGGTTGTTTCTAAGTGGGCAGTGCTGAAAATAAACTGTGAAAGATAGAGAGAAAGAAGATAAGGGGAAGTACTTACAGCACGCTGGCGGGCTAAGGAAGGCTGCGAACGCCCCGTACTCTCTAACGGGCTCGGGTTGGTAGCCCGAAGCCGTGTGTAAGGGACCGATGGGGTGATCAAGCCATCGAAAGATGGATACCGACCATGGGACTTTCCCTGGATGGCCACGACCGCCGTGTCGTTGATATGAGACTGGGCGACCTCAGGAACAGGAACATCCGGATGCAACTTCTGATAGTTCTGAGTGTACGACTCCAGGTATTGCTCGGTGTTGCCATAGTACTGGCTCTCGCCGTCCTTGCGATCACTCCGCTCGTGGGCCAGCTTCCACGACTCAATGTCTGGGAGCGGCCTCTTCAACTTGTCCTCCTGCAACGTCAAACAGAAGTTAGCCATACATAAGAACATGACGATAAAGAAGAACAAAAATGCATGATGCATATAGATATACCTTCATGGCCTTGTAGCCCCAGTTGTTCCTGTTTCCTTGGTCGTGTGTCTCATCTTTTCTACGGTTAGCCCGGGCCTTGATGCTCTTGGCAGCAAACTCTGCATCGCCGCCGAGCCACCTATCCACCGAACTCGCCCATCCGTCATGCCTTCCATAACACCAACGAGGAACAACATATGCAAATTTTGGAAGCATGACATGTTGGGGAACGTAGTAATTTCAAAAAATTTCCTACGCACACGCAAGATCATGGTGATGGCATAGCAACGAGAGGGGAGAGTGTTGTCCACGTACCCTCATAGACCGTAAGCGGAAGCGTTAGCACAACGCGGTTGATGTAGTCGTACGTCTTCACGATCCGACCGATCCAAGCACCGAACGTACGACACCTCCGAGTTCAGCACACGTTCAGCTCGATGACGATCCCCGGGCTCCGATCCAGCAAAGCTTCGGGGATGAGTTCCGTCAGCACGACGGCGTGGTGACGATGATGATGTTCTACCGGCGCAGGGCTTCGCCTAAGCTTCGCGACGATATGACCGAGGTGGAATATGGTGGAGGGGGGCACCGCACACGGCTAAGGAACGATCCGTAGATCAACTTGTGTGTTATGGG
>NC_041393.1:719631884-719638860 GCF_002162155.2 Triticum dicoccoides | reverse complement strand
CCCGTATATAAAGGAGCCAGGGGGGAGGAGGCGGCCGGCCAAGGAGGGCGCGCCAAGGGGGGAGTCCTACTCCCACCGGGAGTAGGACTCCCTTCTTTCCTAGTTGGAATAGGAGAAGGGGGGAAAGAGGAGGAAGAGGGGAAGGAAAGGGGGGGCGCCGCCCCCCTTACCTTGTCCTATTCGGACTAGGAAGTGGAGGGGCGCGCGGCCCCCTCCTTCCTCCTTCCCTCTTCTCCCTCGAGGCCCATGTAGGCCCAATAACCCCCCGGGGGGTTCCGGTAACCTCCCGGTGCTCCGGTAAATGCCGATTTCACCCGGAACGATTCCAATGTCCAAATATAGGCTTCCAATATATCAATCTTTATGTCTCGACCATTTCGAGACTCCTCGTTATGTCTGTGATCACATCCGGGACTTCGAACAAACTTCGGTACATCAAAACTTATAAACTCATAATAAAACTGTCATCGTAACGTTAAGCGTGCGGACCCTACGGGTTCGAGAACTATGTAGACATGACCTAGAACTATTCTCGGTCAATAACCAATAGCGGAACCTGGATGCTCATATTGGTTCCTACATATTCTACGAAGATCTTTATCGGTCAAACCGCATAACAACATACGTTGTTCCCTTTGTCATCGGTATGTTACTTGCCCGAGATTTGATCGTCGGTATCCAATACCTAGTTCAATCTCGTTACCGGCAAGTCTCTTTACTCATTCTGTAATGCATCATACCGTAACCAACTCATTTGGTCACATTGCTTGCAAGGCTTATAATGATGTGCATTACCGAGAGGGCCCAGAGATACCTCTCCGACAATCGGAGTGACAAAACCTAATCTCGAAATACGCCAACTCAACATGTACCTTCGGAGACACCTGTAGTACTCCTTTATAATCACCCAGTTACGTTGTGGCGTTTGGTAGTACCCAAAGTGTTCCTCCGGTAAACGGGAGTTGCATAATTCTCATAGTTACAGGAACATGTATAAGTCATGACGAAAGCAATAGCAATATACTAAACGATCAAGTGCTAGGCTAACGGAATGGGTCATGTTAATCACATCATTCTCCTAATGATGTGATCCCATTAATCAAATGACAACACATGTCTATGGTTAGGAAACATAACCAACTTTGATTAATGAGCTAGTCTAGTAGAGGCACACTAGTGACTATATGTTTGTCTATGTATTCACACATGTATCATGTTTCCGGTTAATACAATTCTAGCATGAATAATAAACATTTATCATGATATGAGGAAATAAATAATAACTTTATTATTGCCTCTAGGGCATATTTCCTTTAGTCTCCCACTTGCACTAGAGTCAATAATCTAGATTACATAGTAATGATTCTAACACCCATGGAGTCTTGGTGCTGATCATGTTTTGCTCGTGAGAGTGGCTTAGTCAACGGGTCTGCAACATTCAGATCCGTATGTATCTTGCAAATCTCTATGTCTCCCACTTGGACTTGGTCCCGAATGGAATTGAAGCGTCTCTTGATGTGCTTGGTCCTCTTGTGAAATCTGGATTCCTTTGCCAAGGCAATTGCACCAGTATTGTCACAGAAGATTTTCATTGGTCCCGATGCACTAGGTATAACACCTAGCTCGGAAATGAACTCCTTCATCCAGACTCCTTCATTTGCTGCTTCCGAAGCAGCTATGTACTCTGCTTCACATGTAGATCCCGCCACGACACTTTGTTTAGAACTGCACCAACTTACAGCTCCACCGTTTAATAAAAACATGTATCCGGTTTGCGATTTAGAATTGTCCGGATCAGTGTTAAAGCTTGCATCGACGTAACCATTTACGACTAGCTCTTTGTCACCTCCATATACGAGAAACATATCCTTAGTCCTTTTCAGGTATTTCAGGATGTTCTTGACCGCTGTCCAGTGATCCACTCCTGGATTACTTTGGTACCTTCCTGCCAAGCTTATTGCTAAGCATATGTCAGGTCTGGTACACAGCATTGCATACATGATAGAGCCTATGGCTGAAGCATAGGGAACATCTTTCATTTTCTCTCTATCTTCTGCTGTGGTCGGGCATTGAGTTTGACTCAACTTCACACCTTGTAGTACGGGCAAGAACCCTTTCTTTGCCTGATCCATTTTGAACTTTTTCAAAATTTTATCAAGGTATGTGCTTTGTGAAAGTCCTATTAAGCGTCTTGATCTATCTCTATAGATCTTGATGCCCAATATATAAGCAGCTTCACCGAGGTCTTTCATTGAAAAACTTTTATTCAAGTATCCCTTTATGCTATCCAGAAATTCTATATCATTTCCAATTAATAATATGTCATCTACATATAATATCAGAAATGCTACAGAGCTCCCACTCACTTTCTTGTAAATACAGGCTTCTCCAAAAGTCTGTATAAAACCATATGCTTTGATCACACTATCAAAGCGTTTATTCCAACTCCGAGATGCTTGCACCAGTCCATAAATGGAACACTGGAGCTTGCACACTTTGTTAGCACCTTTTGGATCTACAAAACCTTCTAGCTGCATCATATACAACTCTTTCCAGAAATCCATTCAAGAATGCATTTTTGACATCCATTTGCCAAATTTCATAATTATGAAATGCAGCAATAGCTAACATGATTCAGACAGACTTAAGCATCGCTACGGGTGAGAAAGTCTCATCATAGTCAACCCCTTGAACTTGTCGAAAACCTTTCGCAACAAGTCGAGCTTTATAGACAGTTATATTACCATCAGCGTCAGTCTTCTTCTTAAAAATCCATTTATTCTCAATGGCTTGCCGATCATCGGGCAAGTCAACCAAAGTCCATACTTTGTTTTCATACATGGATCCCATCTCAGATTTCATGGCGTCTAGCCATTTTGCGGAATCTGGGCTCATCATCGCTTCCTCATAGTTCGTAGGTTCATCATGGTCAAGCAACATGACTTCCAGAATTGGATTACCGTACCACTCTGGTGCGGATCTTATTTTGGTAGACCTACGAGGTTCAGTAGAAACTTGATCTGAAGTTTCATGATCAATATCATTAGCTTCCTCACTAATTGGAGTAGTTGTCACAGGAACCGGTTCTTGTGATGAACTACTTTCCAATAAGGGAGTAGATACAGTTATCTCATCAAGTTGTACTTTCCTCCCACTCACTTCTTTCGAGATAAACTCCTTCTCTAGAAAGAATCCGATTTTAGCAACGAAAATCTTGCCCTCAGATCTGTGATAGAAGGTGTACCCAATAGTCTCTTTTGGGTATCCTATGAAGACACATTTCTCCGATTTGGGTTCGAGCTTATCTGGTTGAAGTATCTTCACATAAGCATCGCAGCCCCAAACTTTAAGCAACGACAACTTTGGTTTCTTGCCAAACCATAGTTCATAAGGCGTCGTCTTAACGGATTTTGATGGTGCCCTATTTAACGTGAATGCGGCCGTCTCTAAAGCATAACCCCAAAATGATAGCGGTAAATCAGTAAGAGACATCATAGATCGCACCATATCTAGTAAAGTACGATTACGATGTTCGGACACACCATTTCGTTGTGGTGTTCCAGGTGGCGTGAGTTGCGAAACTATTCCGTGTTGTTTCAAGTGTAGACCAAACTCGTAACTCAAATATTCTCCTCCACGATTAGATCGTAGAAATTTTATTTTCCTGTTACGATGATTTTCTACTTCACTCTGAAATTCTTTGAACTTTTCAAATGTTTCAGACTTGTGTTTCATCAAGTAGATATACCCATATCTGCTCAAATCATCTGTGAAGGTGAGAAAATAACGATATCCGCCGCGAGCCTCAACATTCATTGGACCGCAAACATCAGTATGTATGATTTCCAACAAGTCAGTTGCTCGCTCCATAGTTCCAGAGAACGGCGTTTTAGTCATCTTGCCCATGAGGCACGGTTCGCAAGTACCAAGTGATTCATAATCAAGTGATTCCAAAATCCCATCAGTATGGAGTTTCTTCATGCGCTTTACACCGATATGACCTAAATGGCAGTGCCACAAATAAGTTGCACTATCATTATTAACTCTGCATCTTTTGGTTTCAACACTATGAATATGTGTATCACTACTATCGAGATTTAATAAAAATAGACCACTCTTCAAGGGTGCATGACCATAAAAGATATTACTCATATAAATAGAACAACCATTATTCTCTGATTTAAATGAATAACCGTCTCGCATCAAACAAGATCCAGATATAATGTTCATGCCTAACGCTGGCACCAAATAACAATTATTTAGGTCTAAAACTAATCCCGATGGTAGATGTAGAGGTAGCGTGCCGACCGCGATCACATCGACTTTGGAACCATTTCCCACGTGCATCGTCACCTCGTCCTTAGCCAATCTTCGCTTAATCCGTAGTCCCTGTTTCGTGTTGCAAATATTAGCAACAGAACCAGTATCAAATACCCAGGTGCTACTGCGAGCACTAGTAAGGTACACATCAATAACATGTATATCACATATACCTTTGTTCACTTTGTCATCCTTCTTATCCGCCAAATACTTGGGGCAGTTCCGCTTCCAGTGTCCAGTCTGCTTGCAGTAGAAGCACTCAGTTTCAGGCTTAGGTCCAGACTTGGGTTTCTTCTCTTGAGCAGCAACTTGCTTGCTGTTCTTTTTGAAGTTCCCCTTCTTCTTCCCTTTGCCCTTTTTCTTGAAACTGGTGGTTTTGTTAACCATCAACACTTGATGCTCCTTATTGATTTCTACCTCCGCGGCTTTTAGCATTGCGAAGAGCTCGGGAATAGTCTTGTTCATCCCTTGCATATTATAGTTCATCACGAAGCTCTTGTAGCTTGGTGGCAGTGATTGAAGAATTCTGTCAATGACACTATCATCAGGAAGATTAACTCCCAGTTGAATCAAGTGATTATTATACCCAGACATTTTGAGTATGTGTTCACTGACAGAACTATTCTCCTCCATCTTGCAGCTGTAGAACTTATTGGAGACTTCATATCTCTCAATCCAGGCATTTGCTTGAAATATTAACTTCAACTCCTGGAACATCTCATATGCCCCATGACGTTCAAAACGTCGTTGAAGACCCGGTTCTAAGCCGTAAAGCATGGCACACTGAACTATCGAGTAGTCATCAGCTTTGCTCTGCCAGACGTTCTTAACGTCGTCAGTTGCATCAGCAGCAGGCCTGGCACCCAGCGGTGCTTCCAGGACGTAACTTTTCTGTGCAGCAATGAGGATAATCCTCAGGTTACGGACCCAATCAGTGTAATTGCTACCATCATCTTTCAACTTTGCTTTCTCAAGGAACACATTAAAATTTAACGGAACAACAGCACGAGCCATCTATCTACAAACAAACATAGACAAGCAAAATACTATTAGGTACTAAGTTTCATGATAAATTTAAGTTCAATTAATCATATTACTTAAGAACTCCCACTTAGACAGACATCTCTCTAGTCATCTAAGTGATCACGTGATCCAAATCAACTAAACCATGTCCGATCATCACGTGAGATGGAGTAGTTTCAATGGTGAACATCACTATGTTGATCATATCTACTATATGATTCACGCTCGACCTTTCGGTCTCCGTGTTCCGAGGCCATATCTGTATATGCTAGGCTCGTCAAGTATGACCTGAGTATTCCGCGTGTGCAACTGTTTTGCACCCGTTGTATTTGAGCGTAGAGCCTATCACACCCGATCATCACGTGGTGTCTCAGCACGAAGAACTTTCGCAACGGTGCATACTCAGGGAGAACACTTCTTGATTATTAGTGAGAGATCATCTTAAAATGCTACCGTCAATCAAAGCAAGATAAGATGCATAAAGGATAAACATCACATGCAATCAATATAAGTGATATGATATGGCCATCATCATCTTGTGCTTGTGATCTCCATCTTCGAAGCACCGTCGTGATCACCATCATCACCGGCGCGACACCTTGATCTTCATCGTAGAATCGTTGTTGTTACGCCATCTATTGCTTCTATGACTATCGCTACCGCTTAGAGATAAAGTAAAGCAATTACAGGGCGTTTGCATTTCATACAATAAAGCGACAACCATATGGCTCCTGCCAGTTGCCGATAACTTTGGTTACAAAACATGATCATCTCATACAATAAAATATAGCATCACGTCTTGACCATATCACATCACAACATGCCCTGCAAAAACAAGTTAGACGTCCTCTACTTTGTTGTTGCAAATTTTACGTGGCTGCTACGGGCTTTAGCAAGAACCGTTCTTACCTACGCATAAAGACCACAACGATAGTTCGTCAAGTTGGTGCTGTTTTAACCTTCGCAAGGACCGGGCGTAGCCACACTCGATTCAGCTAAAGTGAGAGAGACAGACACCCGCCAGCCACCTTTAAGCACGAGTGCTCGCAACGGTGAAACCAGTCTCGCGTAAGCGTGCGCGTAATGTCGGTCCGGGCCGCTTCATCTCACAATACCGCTGAACCAAAGTATGACATGCTGGTAAGCAGTATGACTTGTATCGCCCACAACTCACTTGTGTTCTACTCGTGCATATAACATCAACGCATAAAACCTAGGCTCGGATGCCACTGTTGGGGAACGTAGTAATTTCAAAAAAATTCCTACGCACACGCAAGATCATGGTGATGGCATAGCAACGAGAGGGAGAGTGTTGTCCACATACCCTCGTAGACCATAAGCGGAAGCGTTAGCACAACGCGGTTGATGTAGTCGTACGTCTTCACGATCCGACTGACCCAAGCACCGAACATACGGCACCTCCGAGTTCAGCACACGTTCAGCTTGATGACGATCCCCGGGCTCCGATCCAGCAAAGCTTCGGGGATGAGTTCCGTCAGCACGATGTCGTGGTGACGATGATGATGTTCTACCGGCGTAGGGCTTCGCCTAAGCTTCGCGACGATATGACCGAGGTGGAATATGGTGGAGGGGGGCACCGCACACGGCTAAGGAACGATCCGTAGATCAATTG
>NC_041393.1:719627124-719631513 GCF_002162155.2 Triticum dicoccoides | reverse complement strand
GGCCGGCCAAGGAGGGCGCGCCAAGGGGGGAGTCCTACTCCCACCGGGAGTAGGACTCCCTTCTTTCCTAGTTGGAATAGGAGAAGGGGGGAAAGAGGAGGAAGAGGGGAAGGAAAAAGGGGGGGCGCCGCCCCCCTTCCCTTGTCCTATTCGGACTAGGAAGGGGAGGGGCGCGCGGCCCCCTCCTGCCTCCTTCCCTCTTCTCCCTCGAGGCCCATGTAGGCCCAATAACCCCCCGGGGGGGTTCCGGTAACCTCCCGGTGCTCCGGTAAAATGCCGATTTCACCCGGAATGATTCCGATGTCCAAATATAGGCTTCCAATATATCAATCTTTTTGTCTCGACCATTTCGAGACTCCTCGTTACGTCCGTGATCACATCCGGGACTCCGAACAAACTTCGGTACATCAAAACTTATAAACTCATAATAAAAATGTCATCGTAACGTTAAGCGTGCGAACCCTATAGGTTCGAGAACTATGTAGACATGACCTAGAACTATTCTCGGTCAATAACCAATAGCAGAACCTGGATGCTCATATTGGTTCCTACATATTCTATGAAGATATTTATCGGTCAAACCGCATAACAACATACGTTGTTCCCTTTGTCATCGGTATGTTACTTGCCCGAGATTTGATCGTCGGTATCCAATACCTAGTTCAATCTCGTTACCGGCAAGTCTCTTTACTCGTTCCGTAATGCATCATCCCGTAACCAACTCATTTGGTCACATTGCTTGCAAGGCTTATAATGATGTGCATTACCGAGAGGGCCAGAGATACCTCTCCGACAATCGGAGTGACAAAACCTAATCTTGAAATACGCCAACTCAACATGTACCTTCGGAGACACCTGTAGTACTCCTTTATAATCACCCAGTTACGTTGTGACGTTTGGTAGTACCCAAAGTGTTCCTCCGGTAAACGGGAGTTGCATAATTCTCATAGTTACAGGAACATGTATAAGTCATGAAGAAAGCAATAGCAATATACTAAACGATCAAGTGCTAGGCTAACGGAATGGGTCGTGTCAATCACATCATTCTCCTAATGATGTGATCCCATTAATCAAATGACAACACATGTCTATGGTTAGGAAACATAACCATCTTTGATTAACGAGCTAGTCTAGTAGAGGCACACTAGTGACTATATGTTTGTCTATGTATTCACACATGTATCATGTTTCCGGTTAATACAATTCTAGCATGAATAATAAACATTTATCATGATATGAGGAAATAAATAATAACTTTATTATTGCCTCTAGGGCATATTTCCTTCAAACTTATCCTTAGTAACTAGTTGACTAACGAATTTTATCGATTATGGAGGTGGTAAAAGAGTTCGTCGTAAAGGGTTACGTCGATGCAAACTTTGATACTAATCTGGATGACTCTGAGTAGTAAACCGGATTCATATAGTAGAGCAGTTATTTGGAATAGTTCCAAAGCGCGTGGTAGCTGCATCTAGGAGATGACATAAAGATTTGTAAAGCACAAACGGATTTGAAAGATTCAGACCCGTTGACTAATAACCTCTCTCACAAGCGAGATATGATCAAACCCCATGGGTGTTGAATTCATTACAATCACATAGTGATGTGAACTAGATTATTGACTCTAGTGCAAGTGGCAGACTATTGGAAATATGCCCTAGAGGCAATAATAAAATGGTTATTATTGTATTTCCTTGTTCATGATAATTGTCTATTGTTCATGCTATAATTGTATTAACGGGAAACCATAATACATGTGTGAATACATAGACCACAACATGTCCCTAGTGAGCCTCTAGTTGACTAGCTCGTTAATCAATAGATAGTTATGGTTTCCTGACCATCGACATTGGATGTCACTGATAACAGGAGCACATCATTAGGAGAATGATGTGATGGACAAGACCCAATCCTAAGCATAGCACAAGATCGTCTAGTTCGTTTGCTAAAGCTTTTCTAATGTCAAGTATCATTTCCTTAGACCATGAGATTGTGCAACTCCCAGATACCGTAGGAATGCTTTGGGTGTACCAAACGTCACAACGTAACTGGGTGGCTATAAAGGTGCACTACAGGTATCTTCGAAAGTGTCTGTTGGGTTGGCACGAATCGAGACTGGGATTTGTCACTCCGTATGATGGAGAGGTATCTCTGGGCCCACGAGGTATTGCATCATCATAATGAGCTCAATGTGACTAAGTAGTTAGTCACGGGATCATGCATTACGGAATGAGTAAAGTGACTTGCCAGTAACGAGATTGAACAAGGTATTGGGATACCGACGATCGAATCTCGGGCAAGTAACGTACCGATTGACAAAGGGAATTGCATACGGGATTGCCTGAATCCTCGACATCGTGGTTCATCCGATGAGATCATCGTGGAACATGTGGGATCCAATATGGGTATCCAGATCCCGCTATTGGTTATTGGCCGGAGAGTTGTGTCGGTCATGTCTGCATGGTTCCCGAACCCGTATGGTCTACACACTTAAGGTTCGATGACGCTAGGGTTATAGGGAGGTTTTGTATGTGGTTACCGAATGTTGTTCGGGGTCCCGGATGAGATCCTGGACGTCACGAGAAGTTCCGGAATAGTCCGGAGGTAAAGATTTATATATGGGAAGTCCAGTTTCAGTCACCGGAATAGTTTCGTGGGTTATCGGTATTGTACCGGGACCATCGAAAGGTGTCCGGAGGTCCACCAGGTGGGGCCACCTGCCCCGAGGGACTTGATGGGCTGAAAGTGGGAGGGAACCAGCCCCTAGTGGGCTGGTGCGCCCCTCCCCAAGGGCCCAAGGCGCCTAGGGTTGAAAACCCTAGGGGAGGGGGCGCCTCCACCTTGCTTGGGGGGCAAGCCTCCCCTCCTGGCGGCCGCCCCTCCCATCTAGATGGGATCTGGAGGGGGCCGGCCCCCTCTCCCCTTCCCCTATATATAGTGGGGGTTTTGGGGCTGCCATGAACATGAGTTTTCCTCTCTCCTGGCGCATCCCTACCCCTCTCCCTCCTCGTCTCTCGCAGTGCTTGGCGAAGCCCTGCTGGAGTGCCACGCTCCTCCATGACCACCATGCCGTTGTGCTGCTGCTGGAAGGAGTCTTCCCCAACCTCTCCCTCTCTCTTTGTCGGATCAAGGCATGGGAGACATCATCGGGCTGCACATGTGATGAACATGGAGGCACCGTTGTTCAGTGCTTAGATTGGATTCGGCTGCGATCTGAATCGCTTCGTGAACGACTCTACCGATCGCATTCTTGCAACGCTTCCGCATCGCAATCTTCAAGGGTATGAAGATACACTCCCCTCTCTCTTGTTGCTAGAGTCTCCATAGATTGATCTTGGTGATGCATAGAAAATGTTGAAATTCTGCTACGTTCCCCAACACAGGTGCCGGTGGCGGCGCCGTCCGTGAGGGGGCCACGCCCTGGAGACGCGTGCCGCCTCTTCGGACATGCCACAACACCTCCCCGCATGTATGAGGGGCCGGTGCGACGCTCCGGTGGTATTGCTACCCCCAGGGCCCCCGTCCCGCCTAACCCTGGAGCGGTTGACCAGGAGATCTAGCCCTTTGACTTCCCACAGACGGGCTTTGACCAGTGGACCTCTCCACCCGGTTGTGTCAGGTCAGCCCAGAGGGACACCTGGGAGCAACATCCGGGCCAAACCCACAGCTACATCCCCTCCGTGTAGACACGACGCGTCCGTTTCCCCCCTCCAGGTGCCGGCGGTGGCGCCGTCCGTGAGGGGGGCCGCGCCTCGGAGACGCGTGTCGGGCGTTTGCAACCGCCACAACACTTTCAGACTTGTGAGAAGCCGCGTACGCAAGATTGGCGGCATGCTAGCCCACGGAGGCCGTCGGCCATAGTCGTAGACATGCAAAGGGCAATCCGCGTAGAGGGAAGTGTTCAGATACTTCTCCATCACCAAAAATTATGAAAAATTACCATCGTTCCTATAGCACATGTGACCACGTTGTGTAAAAAACTCATGATTTTATCATGATCCGAGTATTTAATAATATTGACGCTGCACCGTTACCGCAGAACGTCTACTACTGTGTCGTCGCCGTCCGTGAGGGGGGCCACACCCCGGAGATGTGTGCCGCCTCTTCGGACATACCACAACACCACCCCACATGTATGAGGGGCCGGTGCGACGCTCCGGTGGCATTGCTACCCCCCAGGGCCCCCGTCCCACCTAACCCTAGAGCGGTTGACCAGGAGATCTAGCCCTTTGACTTCCCACGGGCGGGCTTTGACCAGTGGACCTCTCCACACGGTTGTGTCAGGTCAGCACAGATGGACACCTGGGAGCAACATCCGGGCCAAACCCACAGCTACATACCCTTCATGTAGACCCGACGCATCCGTTTCCCCCCTCCAGGTGCCGGCGG
>NC_041393.1:719624856-719626238 GCF_002162155.2 Triticum dicoccoides | reverse complement strand
CCCAGTTGTGTCAGGTCAGCACAGAGGGACACCTGGGAACAACATCCGGGCCAAACCCACATCTACATCACCTCCATGTAGACCCGACGCGTCTGTTTCCCCCTCCAGGTCCCGGCGGCGTCGCCGTCCGTGAGGGGGGCCACGTCCTGGAGACGCGTGCCACCTCTTTGGACATGCCACAACACCACCCCGCATGTATGAGGAGCTGGTGCGACGCTCTGGTGGCATTGCTACCCCCAAGGGCCCCCGTCCCGCCTAACCCTGGAGCGATTGACCACGAGATCTAGCCCATTGACTTTCCACGGACGGGCTTTGACCAGTGGACCTCTCCACCCGGTTGTGTCAGTTCAGCCCAGAGGGACACCTGAGAGCAACATCCGGGCGGCGGTGCCGTCCGTTGGGGGGCCATGCCCCAGAGATGTGTGCCGCCTCTTCGGACATGCCACAACACCACCCGGTTGTGGTAGGTCATCCCATAGAAACACTTGGGAGCAATGTCCCCTCCGTATAGATCCGACGCGACTGTTTCCGCCCTCCAGATGTCGGCGGCAGCGCCATCCGTGAGGGGGGCACACCACGGACGTGAGGGGGTCACACTCCGGAGACGGGTGCTGGGCGTTTGCAACCGCCACAAAACTTTTGCGGCATAGCTGTTTTTGATTTTAATAAAATGTAAGGACCTATAGTCAAAAGAACATGACGGCACATTATTAACGTGCTCGAAAACAATACAAACTTTATACATATATTCATAATCTGTGGAAAAAATTACAAACTACATATATATTCATATAATACACAAAAAAGCATAAAAACATATGTAAAAAAAAGCATAAAAACATATGTAAAAAAAGCATAAAAACATATGTAAAAAAGCATAAAAACATATGTAAAAAAACATATGAAAAAAATAACTATGCCGATGGCATTGCCGTCGGCATAGAGACGTCAGGGTTTAGGTGGGCGTCGTGCCGCTGATCGGTGACATGGCGCCTATGCCGACGGCTGCCGTCGGCATATCTACGCCCAGATCTGTGACTTGTCATGCAGAGATATGCCGACGGCCGCCCGTCCCGACCGTCGGCATAGGTTTGACGGTGTTAGCCGCTGGTGACGGGCGGGGTCGCCGGGCCCACTGGTATGCCGACAGCTAGGCCGACGGCCGTTTTGTGCCAACGGCTGCCGTCGGCTTAGATCGGCGTAGGCCGGCGGTCAAGATAAGCCGACGGCCGGGACGGGGCTGTCGGCATAGCTCCAAGTAGGCCGACGACAGTCGTCGGCATTGATTTGGCCGTCGGGGTAGGACCGTTTTCTGGTAGTGGATACCCTCGTTCACCCAAACCTATCCCTTAAACCAAACACGCCATAAAAATCAGACGAAC
>NC_041393.1:719611121-719624488 GCF_002162155.2 Triticum dicoccoides | reverse complement strand
TGCTGGTGGCGCACCTGTTTTGGCTACTAATGGCGCACTACATGTATGCCACTAGCATCACGCCATTAAAATTTAATACTAATGGCGCACCCCTGGTGCGCCATTAGTATACGTATACTAATGGCGTACTTCTCTGTAGTCAAATCGCACAATTTTTTTCAAATTTTTTTCATAATTTTTTTTCAAATTTTTTTCTTAATCTCGCGTCACTATGGCTTAGTCTCGGGTCAATATGCTTAATCTGAAGTCAAATCGCACAAAGTGGTCAAACTTCCCAGAAGGTCACCCATCCTCACACTACTCCAGCCCGAGCACGCTTAACTTCGCAGTTCAATCCAACCCTAGCACCACCTCACTTAACAGGCACTTGTTGATATATCTATCATATCAATCCTATTAAACATTGTTGATGTCTAGGACTTTGTTCATGTTCATGAGTATGATGAAATTTTGAAAAATATTTCAAACTTCCCGGTCATATTACGTATCATTTTTTGAAAAAAAAATCCAAAATAATCGAAAATAATTTTTTTCTGTTACTAGTGGCGCACCAAGCAAATGATGGGCCACTAGTAAGTTTGAAATTTTTTCCATTTTCCCCCTCTAGATCTTAAAAGCCCCGTAACTTTTTTCTATTAGGTTTTTGAGGATTTTGAAAATGTTTAACGAGGTTCCCTCGATTAAATTCGGATGTAACTTTTCGAGTAGATGATTTTTCATATTAAAAACTTTTTAATCCGTGTTCGTATGCAAAAGTTATGCCATTTTACAAATTCCATAGAGATTTTGCAAATGTCAAAATTCATATTTGTAAATTTTCCTAACAAGTAGACCACATATCACATGGGAAACTTATTTTCTTTTATTTTTTTGACATTTCCATTTTCTTTTATTTTTTTAAAATTGAAAAGGCGGTTCCGAGGGTGCATTCGGTGGAATTTTTGGTCAAAGTTAGTAATGGCCCACAGTGGGAGTGGTGCGCCATTACTAGTTCAACTAGTAATGGTGCACCACACACACGGTGCGCCATTACTAGTTTAAAAAAAATAGAAAAAAATTAGTAGTGGTGCACCGAGGGTGTGGTGCGCCATTACTAATTTAACTAGTAATGGCGCAGTGTCCTCTAGTGCGCCATTACTAGTTTTGAAAAAAAAATGTTAGTAGTGGCACACCGTGGATGTGGTGCACCATTAGTATTTGGACACTAATGGCGCACCAACACATGGTGCGCCATTAGTATATAGTAGTGGCGCACCACATGTGTGATGCGCCATTAATGTTCATATTATCTGTAGCCCTTTTCCTAGTAGTGCACTCAGCACCGGCTCTCACGACACTAACTTCAGCACTTCGCCTGCGACCTAGCTGCCGATCAAGCCTTGAGCAAAGCCCGGTTCATCGTTTCACTTAGGCCCAGTACAACGCAGGTGCTTAGCTAGGGAGGTGCTTCAGCAAGAAAACTGGGTTTTTCTTTTCCAAGATAGCTGGACGCGGGTGCTTAGAAGGAGGGACAGAAGCAAAGTCTGGCTTCCGGTGCTAGCCGGTGCTTGACCATCCCTAAGACTGGAGCTAGCCTTGATATGCCTTAATTAAAGTGGTCTAAGAGCATCTCCAGCGGTTTGGCCCCCCAGGGCGCTGAAAAACTGCGGCCTGGGGGCGAGCCGGCACTAGTTCGGCCCTTGGGGGCAGCCTAGCTCCCAGCCACGCCCCTAGGCGCCGCCCCCAGCCATGGAAAATTCAAACGTAGTCATTCCCGGGCTCAAAATAGACGCCACAATCCGGTGATCAAGCGGCCAGTAGATCGGCGGTCGGATGAAAAGTTCAGCATACAAAAAACAGAAAGGACGGAAGCGCGCATCAGGCGGCGAGGTCGGCCTCCGGCATCGGCGGAGTCGGCGTGCGCGGGCTTGACGGGGTCTCTGTGCTTGGCGGCGTGGCTTCTGTGCTGCGGGCAGTCTCGACGGCATCATCGGTCGGGCTTGGCGACGACGTCGGCGTGTGCGTGGGCGTGGGCCGGGTTGTCGTGGGCGTGGGCGGCGTCGTCAAGGGAAGCTGGTCCAGGATGAGGCCAACATGTGCCCTGTACCACGCCTTGACCGCCTCGTCGGTGCTCTGGAGCATGTCCGTCCCGCCCAGCAGGAAAGCCAGGTCGGTGTTCCTCTTCTTCGCGGCGACGTTGGTCCGGAGTAGGTCGAGCTTGACAGCGTTGGTCGACATTAACGCCGACCACCGTGCCTCGGTCTTCTCTTCACGAAGGGCGGCCCGGACCTATGCGTCGGCGAGGCAGTGCTGGATGGACTCCTGCACGCGAGCGGTGGCCGCATCGGCGTGTTTCCCCTTCTTGGCACCTTTGTTGCCATCCGGCCGCCCATCTGACGTGCCTGGAGTCGGCGCGTCCGGCTTGTAGGTCTCCTTGGCCTTCTCGAGGGTGCGCCGGACTTCCGCCCACTTATCGCACTTGTCAATGCGCTTGTAAACGTGGAGGTACTTGAAGTCGATGTCATTGTTGCTCTGCCAATACATGTCGAACATGTGCAGCAACTGCGCGGGGACAAACAAACAGTTGGCGGACGCACACGGCGGAGAGAGGCAGGAGACCGGCGTGGTATACGTGATCCTCAATGCTGGCGCCGCTCTCCGGGCGAGCGGCCACCTCCTCGACGACCACATACCATTTGTTGCACGCCCCTGGATACGCCCCCAATGGTTCGCCATCGCCTTTGACCCGCGCTGCATGTAGACGCCTTTGAAGTAGGGGTCGACGATCTTGCGCTCGTCGAACTCAGCCTTGATGCGCGCCCAGTACGTCTCGATGCTCTGGTTCACGCTGGTGGTCGGGTCGAGGCAGACGATTTTCCATGCTTCGGCGAGGCATTCCTCCTCCTTGGACGCCCACTTGATGCGCGGCTCGCCTGACCTGGCCGTCCGCTTCTTCTTCTTGCGCCTCCTCGCCGGCTCCTCCTCCTCCTCCTCCTCCTCCTTGTCGTTCTCGTCCTCCTCCTCCTCCTCCTCCTGCTCCTCGTCTCCGTACACGTAGCCGAGCTCGTTGTCCATGCCGCCGCTGAGATCCACCGTCTCCTCTGCGGTGAACCCGGGAGATGCGGCGACCGCGGCCGAACCTTTTGCGATGATGTCATCCATGTCGGCCTCGGTCTCGTCGGCGTCGCCGAGGTGCGAGAAGGGCAGTGCGCAACGGTGGAGAGGGGCGTCGGGGAGGACGCGTACGCGGGCGGCGAGTAGTTGGAGGGTACTGCACACAGGTGAAGGCGGGCGAGGGCGTGCGCTGGGCTGGGTGTCCATGAGGGAAAGTGACGTTTGGGTTGAACCCACCGTGCGCGTCCCCGTCGGTGTAGCCCGGCAATCCCCATGGCTGCGGCGTCGGAGACCCGATGCCTTGCTGGCCCCAGGGCGCGTACTGCGCGTGCTTGCCGGGGGGATTCATCATCCCCGCGCGAACCGCCTCCGCCTCGGACTGGTCTGGGGAAGCGGCAGCGGCACCCACAGCCGCGCGTGCCGCGTTGTCACGGGCCTTCTTGGCGAGGGCCCTGTTCCGCCGGTTGGGGTGACGGCCTCCCGTCGTTGTACTTCTACCCTCCAATCGGCGTTCGTCATGCCCGGCGGCTTGGACGGTGGCACCCTCGGCTTCCTCTGCTTCGGCTGGGCGACGGAGGCGGTCGCGGTTGTCGCGGCGCGGGGGACAACGTACTTCTTCGGTGCCATGACAGCCGGCTGGGAGGCGAGCGGGAGGGAGAATGGCGGGAGGAAAGGAGAGAATGGGAGGGAAGTGGGGGAAAAGCGGGAAGAAACGGCGGGAAGAGGCGCTCGACTCGCCGACAGGGCGGACCCACGCGCCCTTTTCGCTTGTGCCGGCGCCCCAAGCGCCCCCCAGGGCATCGGGTTCTGCCTGGGTCCGTCGGCACCAGTTTCGGCCCGAGCCGGCAAAAAATGGGCTTCTGGGGGCGACTGGGCGGTTTTTTCGGCATCGGCGCGGCAAAAACGCGTGGGGAGGGCCTGTTGGGGGCGCGGCTGGAGATGCTCTAAAAGCATCTCCACTAGGGCCCCCAGGACGCCCCCAAGCTCCTTTTTTTAGCACCGGCAGTAAAAAACGTCCCAGTCAGGCTCCCAACACCTCGATTTGCGCCGGTTTTAGCGATATTTCCCGCCGGCACGCCCACCCCACACCCGGCCCCCGGGGGGCCAGCTGGGGACGCCGGCAATTGCTTTTTGCATGCGCAGCCCCACTTGGCAGTCCCTCTCTCTCCCCTCTCTCTCCTCTATCCTCTCTTTTCTCTTTTTTCTCCATCCCACGCCTACCGCACACACAGCTCGCGCAGCCGGAGCGAGAGCTCGCGCGGCCGGTTGCAGCCCCGACGCTTCCCTTGTCTGGCGTCGCCAGCCCCGCCCCGCATCTCCCCGATGCAGTGAGCAGGGGGCGGAGTTGGCGGGTCGAGCGCCTGCCTCCACTAGTGCAGAACCGGCCTTTAGTGCCGGTTCGTAACGGCCTTTAGTGCCGGTTTGCCAACCGGCACTAAAGAGTGGGGACTAAAGGCCCCTCCCCCTTTAGTACCGGTTCGTCACGAACCGGCGCTAAAGTGAAACCACGTGGCACGAGCCAGGCCCGTGTGCGCGTAGGGCTTTAGTACCGGTTGGTAACACCAACCGGTACTAAATGTTTGGGGTTTTTTTGCTTTATTTTCCATTCCATTTTTTTGCTGGTATTTCACGATACTACAAATTGTACACGTTATGCATATATATAAATAGATTTTCTCGTACGTAGAACCGCATATATATATATATATATCATCGAATGTCTCACAACCAACACCATTAATTATTCACACATACACATGTATATACATATACAATTTCTCCTACATATGTTGCCTTGGTGCCTCCGGAGCACGATGACAAGTGGTTCATGGGGGCGGTAGCGGGTAATAGTATTCTCCTTTGGGATTTATGACCTGGTCGAGCAAAAATCTGGCTATTTCCTCTTGAAGTGCTAGTATGCGGTCCGATGGTAGGAGCTTATCCCGCACCTCTATGAACTGTTAAGAAGGATCAATATGCATGTGTGTTAGTTGTGTGACTAGATATCGATAATGGTGTGAATAGTGTTCTGACAAACTTACTCAGTCCTGTCTATCAGATCTGCTCCTTTCGGACGTCATCATGCGAATGTTCTCGCAAACGTAGAATGTACACAGATTATTCCCCGGCGCCTGCTTCAGGGCCTTTACGAGAATGGAATTGAATCAGATAATGATTAGTCAAGCATGATAATTAATTAATGATATTGAAACAAGAATTAAAGAGATGGTAGCTAGCTAGTACTACTTAATTACTTACCTTTGGTCGATGCCAAAACAACTTTTGTTTCCAGTCGCCTGAAGTCACCTTGATGAACTTTTCCCATGCCCTGTCCACCGGCAATGGAAATTAATAAAGGGGTTATTAAATAGTTCATACCAGGAAATGACAAACTAATAATAGGTCGAGATATATATAGTTAATAATGATCGAAATTACCTGTTGACTATCCCCTTCATGACGGTGAAGTATGTATCTTCTTTAGTTAGTGAGTCCAATAATTCAACTTTTCCTTCCTCAACGTTAATGTCTATCAAGACCCAGTGCCAACTGTATGCGCACATGTTTGCATGTCTTAATTAAGCGGGCATGTGCATAAAATTAATCAACTACCATAAACCGTATACACTTAATTATTAACATCTAGCTAGCTAGTAAGCAAAAACAGAATTTGTAGTACAAGACAGTGTGACTCACGGGAAGTTGTAAGGAAGTAGTATATCTTCATTGCTATTGAGGCGCTTCAAGAACTCTAGCATGCTTTCCTCTACACCTGCTTGATAAAATGGAAGCTTCCATATGTCCTCATTAATGGTATTTGGGTCAATGAACCCAATGACATAGTGTCCAGATTTTTTCATTTCATACATCTTCATCCTGCATATAATACCACAGAAAAGAATATAGTGAGGATAATTACATGTAATGATTGATCAAAATTATCACTACATATCTAGCTTGAGACTTAAATTACAGAAAGAAATCACTTACAGACAATAGCAACTGACGATAAACTTGTCGAGTGCGTCTTGATTGTATAACTGAAATAGTTCTGGATACTCAATGGCCGGAGCTTTCTCATGGTAATAATGCTCCTCCTTGACATTCACCATGAGGGGCACTCGATTGGAAATCTTGGTAATGTTCATGTACCATTGATGCAATTCATACATTCTTGTTGGGAGGTCCTTGACCTTGTCTGGATGGACCAAAGGTTGGCCCTAGACATATTTCCATTTTATTTCCGATTCTCTAAGCGGAGACATGGGCTCGATTTCGAGGAGTTGTCCAACAGAGATCTTGAGCATTTTAGCCTGCATTATATGCTCCTCCGTTATTACCGCATCGCCCTTCTGGGGAACGCTAACGGTTTTCCCACAATAATATTTGGCGCGCGTACTCCTCTCATGTGTTGTTGGCACAACAAGCGGAGGGATCGCTTGAGCCGCCTGTTCTCCCAGCTGGGGAACGGTTTTCCCGCATTTTTTGCCAGCTGCTTGTTGGCTCGAGCTCGAGCTCGCTTCCTTCTGTAGCCGTGCTCGATGTAGCTTCCTGATTTGACGCTCATAGTCTGAGTCAACAGGCTTGGGAGCTGGTGCTCTAGCCATACGAATGAAGTGGTCAATCGTTTTCTCAGGCACTTTCTCCTTTGGCGGCGGTGCCGGTTTCGGTCCAAAATGGGCGTCCACTTGGGCCTGCACTATGGCTGCGTTTTGCGCCTCGGTCATGTCGTAAGGCCTCTGAGGAAGAGGAGCGAGGCTTGGACCATATTTATATCGCTTGTCTCCACCTGTACTTCCTGTACTACCTCGACTCATACCACTACGCACCATAGCCGCGGCGTGTCTCGTCTGCGATTGCTGAGACGGCGGAGGCAACTGACATGGCTGACGCTGTGCCGGACTTGAAGCAGGAGGAGTGGCCTGACGCTGTGCCGGACATGAAGGAGGAGGAGTCCGCTCAAGCGGTCGGGGACTTGGAGGAGGTGGCGGACTTCGAGGAGGAGTCGGCTCACACGTTTGTGGACTTGGAGGAGCGGGAGTCTGCTAACTCGGTGGCGGACTTCGAGGAGGAGTCGACAGACGACGTGGTGTCGGTGGACTTGGAAAGATGATGCAATCATTTCTCCATAGGATGATACGATGTACGTCATCTCCCAGTGTGCACTCGCCGTCACCTCCAGCAATGTCAAGTACTAGCATCGAATATGGCTCCACCACTTCATCAACCATGACACGAGCATAGCCCTCTGGAATCGGGATGCAATGGAAGGTTGCTTCAGGGGTAATTGTGAAAGCAACGCCGTCCGCCACCTTCATGGATATGTTCTTCATTTTGGAGTGTAGCTCACAGTTAGTGTTCTCTATGATGTCATCCACAGGGTGGTATGTATCCAGCAGTGTGTCGCCCGGGGCAGAACCAACGCTGCTTCTCGGCATCGATGGTACGGTGCTATCCAATGATGGACGATCATTCTGTAACCTTGGTATTATTTCTGGATCGATTACCTTCTGAGAGATGGCATTGAGGAATGCACATAGCTTCACAATGGCTAATCGAACGTTTTTCGGTAGAAGCCCCCTCAATGCAACCAGAAGCAGTCGCGTCATAATCACGTGGCAGTCATGAGACTTTAGGTTCTGGAACTTTTTCTCTGCCATATTTATTATTCCCTTTATATTCGACGAGAAGCCAGACGGTACCTTCATGTTGAGCAGGCATTCAAAGAAGATTTCCTTCTCTTCTTTGGTAAGAGCGTAGCTGGCCTGACCCTGATGTATGCCGTCTTTTCCGTGCATACGTTGCTGGTCCTCCCGTGCCTCTGTTGTATCTTTTGTCTTCCCATACACGCCCAAGAAGCCAAGCAGGGTCACGCAAAGATTCTTTGTCACGTGCATCACGTCGATTGCGGAGCGGACCTCTAGGTCTTTCCAGTAGGGTAGGTCCCAAAATATAGATTTCTTCTTCCACATGGGTGCGTGTCCCTCAGCGTCATTCGGAACAGCTAGTGCGTCGGGACCCTTTCCAAAGATTGCGTGTAAATCATTAACCATAGCAAGTACGTGATCACAGGTACGCATGGCGGGCTTCTTCCGGTGATCCGCCTCGCCTTTGAAATGCTTGCCTTTCTTTCGACATTGATGGTTGGTCGGAAGAAATCGACGATGGCCCAGGTACACATTCTTCCTACAACTCACAAAATATATACTGTCAGTATCATCAAAATAGTGCGTGCATCCGCATTATCCCTTGTTTGTCTGTCCTGAAAGGTTACTGAGAGCAGGCCAATCATTGATGGTCACGAACAGCAACGCCTTTAGGTCAAATTGTTCCTGTCCGTGCTCATCCAACGCACGTACACCTGTTTCATTCCACAGTTGTAATAGTTCTTCAACTAATGGCCTTAGGTACACATCAATGTCGTTGCCGGGTTGCTTAGGGCCTTGGATGAGCACTGGCATCATAATGAACTTCCGCTTCATGCACAACCAAGGAGGAAGGTTATACAAACATAGAGTCACAGGCCACGTGCTATGGTTGCTGCTCTGCTCCCCAAAAGGATTAATGCCATCTGCGCTTAGACCAAACCATATGTTCCTTGGGTCACCTGCAAACTCCTCCCTGTACTTTCTCTCGATTTTTCTCCACTGCGAACCGTCAGCGGTACTCTCAACTTTCCGTCTTTCTTACGATATTCTCTGTGCCACCACATCGCCTTCGCATGCTCTTTGTTTTGAAACAAACGTTTCAATCGTGGTATTATAAGAGCATACCACATCACCTTGGCAGGAATCTTCTTCCTGGGGCGCTCGCCCTCGACATCACCAGGGTCATCGTGACTGATCTTATAACGCAATGCACCACATACCGGGCAAGCGTTCAAATCCTCGTACGCACCGCGGTAGAGGATGCAGTCATTAGGGCATGCATGTATCTTCTACACCTCTAACCCTAGAGGGCAAACAGCCTTCTTTGCTTCATACATACTCTCGGGAAATTCGTTGTCCTTTGGAAGCATATTATTTATCATTACCAGCAACTTTCCAAATCCCTTGTCAGATACACCATTCTCTGCCTCCCATTGTAGCAATTCCAGTGTGGTGCCCAACTTTTTTTTGTCAGCTTCGCAATTCGGGTACAACAATTTCTTGTGATCCTCTAACATGAGTTGCAACTTCTTCCTCTCCAAATCACTTGCGCAGTTTCTCTTTGCATCGGCAATGGCCCGACCTAGATCATCAGCGGGCTCATCTGATGCCTCTTCTTCAGCTTGTTCCCGTATTGCCGGCTCAGCTTCTTCCTCCATTTTTTTATCATCGTATTCAGGGAACCCATGGCCAGGATAGATGTTGTCGTCCTCTTCTTCTTCATTGTCTTCCATCATAACCCCTCTTTCTTCGTGCTTGGTCCAAACATTATAGTGGGGCATGAAACCGGACTCAAATAGGTGGACGTGAATGGTTCTTGACATAGAGTAATTGCGACCATTCTTACAGCCAGCACATGGACAAGGCATAAAACCATCCACTCGCTTGTTTGCCTCAGCGGCAAGGAGAAAAGTATGCACGCCACTAATGAACCCGGGAGAGCATCGGTCATCATACATCCATTGTCGGCTCATATCTTCATTATACACAACACCGAATAGACCAAATTAATACAAGTTCATACATAAAGTTCATACATAAAGTTCATATACAACACTTAATTAAATGCAACAAATAACTCTCTAGCTAAAGAATTTCAATGCAACAACAAATGCGATCAAGATCGCAACTAAGGTAACAATTGATCCAACAGCATAATGATACCAAGCCACACTATCAATGGCATATTTTCTAATCTTTCTAATCTTCAACCTCATTTTCTTCATCTTGATCTTGTGATCATCGACGACATCGACAACATGCAACTCCAATTCCATCTTCTCCCCCTCAATTCTTTTCAATTTTTCTTTCAAATACTCGTTTTCTCTTTCAACTAAATTTAACCTCTCGACAATAGGGTCGGTTGGAATTTTCGGTTCACATACCTCCTAGATAAAAATATATATGTCAACTTGATGGGCATAATTTGTCATAAACACGAAATGCAACAACGACTAGTTTTAAAAGAGAATATACCACATCCGAATCATAACAAGGACGAGGGCCCACGGGGACGGATATCAAAACCATGGCACTATGTATACAAACAACGTACGGGTAAGACAATTATACGAGTAACTATATATCCAAATCAGACAAACATCAATTTGGTAATGTAAAACATTCATGAACAAGAGCCTCACCACAAGGTGGTGCCGGCGACGGGACGGTGCGGGCGATCGACGGTGGTTACGACGGAGATTTAGAAGGCACTAAGTAAACCACACCTACATATGCAAACTAAGTGTTATTTTTGACCTCTAATTGCATATTAATCAAATACTAGAAAATATAATTCCACCCAAATTAATCACTATACAAAGCATTGCAAGAGCTAATCTAGCAATGAGAGTTGAAAGGACAAAGTTGCTAACCTTTGTGATCATTTGAATGGATGGGGGCCTTTAAATCTTGACAAATTTTGGGCAAAACTTGTGAGGAGCTCGAGGAAGAGAGGGGAAGAACAGAGGAAGTGAGGGGAAAGGGGAAGAACAGAGTGGCTAGGGTGGACGAAGGGTTTATGTACGCCGACGTTTAGTACCGGTTCGTGCCACGAACCGGTACTAAAGGTGCTGGACGGGCCCCAGACTGACAACATCCTGCCACCACTCTCTTTAGTACCGGTTCGTGCCACGAACCGGTACTAAAGGTTCGCCACAAACTGGTACTAATGAGAGCGGCCGGCTAGCCGTTGGAACCGGCACTAATGGACACATTAGTGTCGGCTCAAAATCAAACCGGCACTAATGTGTCTCAGATTTGCCTCTTTTTCTACTAGTGCTCCCTCCCCGCTCCTCGCCGGCCTCCACGCGGCCGTGAACTGCAGCATGCCTCCGTCCTTGAAGAAGCACACGCGCTCGACCTTGCCCTTCTTGACGGCCGCTAGGAACTCGCTGTAGCGCCACTGGCCGCCGTCGGGGATGTCGGCGGCCTGGGTCGCTGACCCAGGCTTGGGCGCGGTGAGCAGGTTGTCGGTGAAGGGGTTGGCCGCGGGCGTCGGCGCCTCGGCTTGCAGCTGCAGCTGCGGGGCCGCCGCATCCAGCGGCGCGGGCGCGGGGGCTTATGGAGGGATGCGGTGATGAGGAGGTGGGAGGAGGAGAGGGAAGGGGGCGCCATGGTTGCTTGCTGCTCGCTGAGTCACCGGTGATCTGGTGGATCAACCGGCGGCCGCGGCGGGCGCAGCCGTTCGCCATATCCAAGACGCGGAGGAAGGGCTTTCTCGCCGCCGTGGCCGAGGCGCACCACCACGTGGCCGGGGCCTCCTCGACATCGTCACCGGCCCGGCCGCTTCCTCGCTGCGCGTCATGCGTCCTCCTCGTCCGCCATGCGCCATGCTTGGGGGTGGAGACGGCTGGAAAAATTTCCTCCCCAAGTCCAAAATTTGCGCCGGCGCAGCCCCAGCCGGATGAAAAAACGTCCCTGGGGAGGCACAACGGCTCGAGATGCTCTAAGCACCTATTGGAAGCGCTCACCATTGTGGGACAAAAATATTTTAAAAGGTCACGCTGCTCTCGCTCTTTAAACACCGGTCTGTAAGCATGGGCCATTGTATAAGGCCTTACAAGGACATGTCACTGAGTTTCCGTATAGGAACTTGTCAGCGACCATTGAGATGCACCTTCTTGCTGAAAGAACCCCCCACAAATTCTTGCTTGCTTGCACGTTGAACTCGAATTAAACGTAGCACTCTCAAGCTAGCTGGCTGCCGCACCCATGCAGAAGAAGACATGCATCAAGTCCACTCTACATGCACTAGCCGGCTAGCCAGTCACATGCCACACCGGACAAAACGCACGCACAGTAAGATAACGCAGTGGACGCTAGCTGGTCTGCTGGTGCATGCTCGTACGTACTGGTTTCACGGGTGGCATGGCGCCAAAGGGACACATGCTATCCCCGCACTTTTGCGCCTATCGTTGCGCTCCGCCGCAGAGCATGTCGCAGCCGTCCGTCCGTACGTACGTGACCAGATCTCACACAAGATCGCATGCATGACTGTGACAGTGCATGCACGGATTATACTATTTCTTTTCAACGTCGGTGGTACTAATTTGCAGCGGTAGCAAGAGGAGCATGCATCACCAAACTCCTAGACACCATCAGTGTCCAATCCAATCACGACTAGTCACTCTGGAACAGCTCTGTGAATTATTTCAGGACATGGAATCTTTACTAGTACTAGTGTCTGCTAGCTTAACCAATTGGCCATCAGCTGTGAGTCTGTGACCACACAATTAATTAATCAGTAAACACACCGATTATCACCTCTTGCATCGGCCAAACCAGAGCACACAGACCTGACCTAATAACCAAACACGAAAAGGAAACCACAAGAAATGAAGAAAAACAAACGCGTACTCATCGATCCCTTCATAGCTGATCGATCAATCTCTTCTTCTTGCTCGCTACGTACTACGACCACGTTCGACATCCTCTCATGTCGATCCATCCATGATCCACCATCTCCACGTGCACCGACTTACCGAGCTTAGCTCGATCAGATGGAGCAGGTGTAGCCGGGGGGAGGGGTCTTGCCGCAGGTGAGGAGGAGCTGGAGGGCGAGGGGCAAGACGAGGTTGATGTTGAGGAGCTTGAGCCGGATGGTGGTGCAGAGGCACACCGCCGCCTCCAGCTCCACCAGCCCCTCCAGCAGCGGGCAGCACTTGTTCACCACCGGGTCGCCGAGGCCCACGTGCACCAGCCCGCCCAGCAGGTCCACGCACGCGCCGATCTTCAGCGAGTCCACCGGGCACGTCTGCGCCGCGGGCGTCGCCGGAGGCGGAGGAGGGCATGGCGTGTTCACCGGAGGCGACGGGTACGTGACCGGGGGGTTGGTCACCGGCGGCGCGGGGTAGGTGACCGGAGGGGTGGTCACTGGTGGCGCCGGGTAGGTGACCGGAGGGGCGGTCACAGGCGGCGCGGGGTAGGTGACCGGCGGGGCAGTCACTGGCGGCGTGGGGTAGGTCACCGGCGGACCGACGACGACGGGAGGAGCGGTGACCGGCGGGCGCGTGATGGGGCCCTTGGGCGGACCGTAGACCGGCGGGCGGGGGACGTGGCCCTTCGGAGGTCCGACTACCGGCGGGTGAGGGACGTGGCCCTTCGGAGGACCGACGACCGGCGGGC
>NC_041393.1:719610093-719610850 GCF_002162155.2 Triticum dicoccoides | reverse complement strand
GGCCCTTCGGCGGGCCGACGACCGGCGGGTGCGGGAGGTGACCCTTGGGCGCCGGCGACGGGTAGGTGGGGCCCTTGGGTCCCGGCTTGGGGCCCTTGGTGGGGGGCTTGGTCTTGGGCGGGTGGGAGGGCTTGGGGGCCTTGGGGTTGCCGCAGTCGCAGTCGATGGCGGGCACCGCGGCGGCGGTGGTGAGGAGCAGTAGGAGGGTGAGCAGGAGCGGGTAGAGCTTCTTCGTGCTCGCCGCCATGGCTGCCAGCTGGTGGTAGTGGTGAACGAGCGTGGTGGTGGACAGGAGGAGTGGTGGGTGTGCTTCTAGGGTTTCTGAGTACTGTAGTTTTATAGAGCGAGCTAGCTGGTTGCTTGCGATTGGAGGCCCGTGATCTCGTTGGTGGCTAGGGTTTTCAAATTGTGCGTCTGTGACTGAGTGACCTACCGTGGACTGTGATGTGTTGTTCGAAGCTTCACCAATCACCACCCACTGCACGGGGCCAAATTATATTACCTCCAAACGAAACACGCGTGATTGCGTGAATTGAGACTTTCCATTTCCTAGCCGTGTAGTGCGGTGCCTGAAAAGAAAGCAAATTATGTTAGTCAAGTTTTTGGACTGTTAGATCACAATCCAACAGTCATGATCCTGTGTGCACTATTAGTCTTCAACGTCTAGCTGTCTTCCTCCTGCAGCCCGATCCCCCCACAGGCCAGCTCACTGCCTGCTTCCACCACCTCCACTCGGCGGCGCTTTCGCTATCGCCTC
>NC_041393.1:719601488-719609981 GCF_002162155.2 Triticum dicoccoides | reverse complement strand
TTCTTCGGCGACCCCTCACCTCACCCCTGCAACCCGCACCAGTCAACATGTTTCTTCGCCTTCACCTAGGACATCGAAGCTCACCGTCTCGAACACATCAAGGGCAAGGTGCAGCCCGAAAGTTGTCGGATGTACAACTATGGCATCCGAGCCGGCAATGATGTCCGCGGCGGCGAGCACGGATGGGGAGACTGCGGCATCGGTCCTTGCGGCAGAGCAACGAGACGTCCGGGGTAGAGAAGGAAGAAGAGAGGAGAGAGCAAATGAAATCGGTAGGTCAGGAGGTGGATTTGGCGCAATTTATGATGTTGTCATGGTGTTGCGTTCGACGTGGAGGTCGCACCCGGGCATCCCCATATCTGCCCTACATTAGGGTAGATATAAGGGGTGCCGGTCAGCCTGATGTTTAAGGCTTGTTTGAAGCGGATTTTTTTTTGTTTTTTTTTGCGGGTGAGATCGCTTTTTTTTTTTACACACAGAAGATCCTCTTGGTACCACTGCAAATTACCACCACAGAAGATCCTCTTGGTACCACTGCAAATTACCACCACAGAAGATCCTCTTGGTAACCACTGCAAATTACCGCCGACATTGAAAAGAGATACGTATAATCCGTGCATGCACTGTCGCAGTCATGCATGCATGCACCAACATACTCCTAGTCAGGATCGATGTCTAATCCAATCACGACTGGTCACTTGGAACAGCTATGTGAATTATTCATGGCATGGAATCTTACTACTATTACTGTTTACTTGTTTCCTTCTTATTTGCTAGCTTAACCAGTTGGTCATCAGTTGTGACCAATTAATTGATCAGCACACATAGATTATCACCTCTGGCATCAAACCACAACACACAGACCTAGCCAAACACAAAATAAAAACCACAAGAAAAACAAGCTGATCGATCGATCTCTTCTTGCTCGCTACTAGCTAGTAGGCGACCACGCTCGACATCCTCTCATGTCGATCCATCCATGATCCATCAATCTCCACGTGCAGTGGGCACTGGCGCACTGACTCACCCAGGTTAGGTCGGCTAGATGGAGCAGGTGAAGCCGGGTGGCGGGGTCTTGCCGCAGGAGAGGAGGAGCTGGAGGGCGAGGGGCAGGGCGAGGTTGATGTTGAGGAGCTTGAGCCGGATGGTGGTGCAGAGGCACACCGCCGCCTCCAGCTCCACCAGCCCCTCCAGCAGCGGGCAGCACTGGTTCACCACCGGGTCGCCCAGGCCGATATGCACCAGCCCGCCCAGCAGGTCCACGCACGCCCCGAGCTTCAGCGTGTCCACCGGGCACGTCTGCGTCGCCGGCGGCGCTGGCGCTGGCGGCTGCGAGCCGCAGCCGCACGGTGTGCTCCCCGGCGTCGACGGGGGAGTGGTCCCCGGCGTCGTCGACGGGGGAGTTGTCCCCGGCGTCGACGGGGGAGTGGGAGTGGTGACCGGCGGCGACGGGGGAGTGGTGACCGGAGGGGCGATCACCGGTGGCGCGGGGTACGTGATCGGCGGGCCGACGACGGGAGGGTTGGTGATGGGCGGGAAGGTGACCGGCGGCCCGACGACGACGGGAGGAGTGGTGACCGGCGGGCGCGGGATGGGACCCTTGGGCGGAGGGTTGGTGATGGGCGGGTAGGTGACCGGCGGGCCGACGACGACGGGAGGCGTGGTGACCGGTGGGCGCACGATGGGCCCCTTGGGAGGGCTGTAGACCGGCGGACGAGGGACGTGGCCCTTGGGCGGGCCGACGACCGGCGTGTGAGGGGCGTTGCCCTTGGGCGGGCTGACGACCGGCGTGCGAGGGAGGTGGCCCTTGGGCGGGCCGACGACCGGCGGGCGAGGTACGTGGCCATGGGGCGGGCCGTAGACCGGCGGAGGGCAAGGTACGCGGCTCTTCGCCGGGTGGGCGGGGGCCTTGGCCTTGGGCGGGTGGGAAGGCTTGGGGGCCTTGGGGGGCTTGTGGCACTCGTCGCAGGCGAGGGTGGGTGCCGCGATGGCGGTGGTGATGATGAGGAGGAAGGTCAGCAGGAGTGGCCGGAGCTTCGTCGTGCTCGCTTCCATGGCTGCTGCGTAGCTGGTGTGGCGCACGAGCGAGGTGGAGGACTGATGTGTGCTTCTAGAGTTTGTGAGTGCTGTGGTTTTATAGAGGGAGGAGCGTGCAATGGAGGCCCGTGATCTCTACGGTGGATTAGGCTTTTCAAATTGTGCAGATTATCTTAGTTACTCCCTCTGTTTCATAATATAAAAACATTTTTAATACTACACTAGTATCAAAAACATTTTTATATTATGAGACGAAGGGAGTATTACATACTGTACCTCCATGCAAAACATGTACGCGTGGAATGAGACTTTCTATTTACAGGTCGTGTAGTTGTTTTAAATTAGGGGGCGCCGTTCAGTGAATCGAGAAGTCGAAAAAAGATTACGCCAGTTAATTTTTGGACGGTTTGGAGATTTCTAGCCAACTCTTATATCTTACTCCTTATATGCCTCCAAACCAATTTGTAGTTAGATGGTTAGGAGGATAGTGTTATTCTTAGCCTATCAGGGTTTAATTTCACTTGACAGTGGTGCTCGCATTATTCATGCATTTAATTTAGGCTTCTGGCCATGTTCTTTCACGGATGACTTTGTAAAATGTCAAGATGCCATGCTGTCTCAATCTCTCGAAAGTGTGCGGGCGTTCATAAGGATGAGTATATGTTTGTATATGTGAGTGACTTCGATCATACTGTATTCATAAAAGATCCTTATATTCCTTTTTATACTTAACTATAATTTAAGGAGGTAACCGATGGCCAAATCGTAGCCGGACCCTTATATTTAACTCTATAATTTTTTTGCCAATTCTTCTGGCCTTTGTCACATACATTTCAAACAATTTCACGGTATTTCATCAATCATTTGACTAATGCCTTTGGAACGTGTGCACATTGAGCCCCTTTTTTAGAAGTTAAAAAGTGAAACTTTATGATCTGAAAAATTCCAAAATTTGGTCCACATGCAGTAGTGTACTACAATTGTGCAAATTTATATCAATATACGTGCTTGCATGCATGCATGCATGCATGTGAGAGACAAAAAGACAAATATATGCAAAAAATGGGATTATTTTTTTGATTTTGCGGCCGAAATTTGTTCTTTTTGTGTAACATACAATACAACGTATTATTGAATAAAATTTAACATGTACTTAGGCAACATGCATGCGCATTCATGTAAAAATTCAGATCTTTTCAAAAACTTTGAAGCACCATTTTTGAGAGGTTTAGGCAATGATACCGCTGCTATATATAGGAGTACTGTGTTGAAAGGAGTTGCCAACTGCCGGTGATTTCGGCCTGGGTACAGGATCGCCGTCTCGTGACTATGCACAGTACGTAAGGCTCTGCCTAGGTTGTTGTTCTCCGTTGAATAGAAGACGATGGAGTACAGTACGTACGTATTTTGTACTCCTACGTACGTACGTTTCGCATCGAGATGGATCTGCACATGCATGCTGTATCCTTCCATCCGATTGGACATGACAAGTCAATCCGCATTTTCATGGAGGCCTCATTTTTCATGCACGCATGAGACCGTCATCTAGGAGTAGTAGCTAGGAGCCCCAGATGCATGTACAGTACTGTGCTGAGTAGTATCTCTGACCCACTGAGCTTAAGAAAACAAAAAATGCTATCTGGTGTCCCTTCCCCAGGAAGAAATCCCCAGCGGATGCCCTCATAGCCACATGATCAAGATTTGACGGTGGCAGTTTTTGAATGAAAAATACACTAAAAGCAAACGAACTTCTTTTTTTTTGAACGCAAAAAACAAACGAACTTCTTGGTTAGAATGCCATCCCAAAATACTGAGACTGCCTAACTTTCAAAAAAAAATATACTGAGACTGCCAGCAGCGAGTGCCATCTCGCTGGCTATTGCATGCAGTCACTAGTAGAAAACCACCCATTAGTCCCGGTTCGTAAGGGCTTTTAGTCCCGGTTCATGAACCGGGACTAATGGGCCGTTACTAATACCTCCACCCATTAGTCCCGGTTCAATCCAGAACTGGGACCAATGCGCCTCCACGTGGCCCTGTGCGCCCACCCCAGTCAGTGGGCCTTTGGTCCCGGTTGGTGGCACCAACCGGGACCAAAATGCATCCACGCGTCAGCATTCCAGTTGCTGGGGTTTTTGTGTTTTTTTTTGAAAGGAGGAGAGGTTGGGGGTTTTGGGGGGGTTAATTTAATTAGGTGTTTCATATATTGTGTTAGCTAGCTAATTAATAGAGAGAAGTGTCCTCTCTTATGTCCGTGCTTGGATGCTACGTACTATATATACATAAGTGATCGAGAGAACCATTCAGTACAGAAGTTCGTCATGCATACCGAGAGAAGTGATCGATCGACCTCTCCTTCTCTGAGAGGTTGGTCGAACAACAAGTTTTCGTATCATGTATCCGACGCTACTGGCTACATACATGCACAATATGTATAAGATCTCTTATAATTACAAACCCCTAGCTAGCATTTGAAATCAATTTCCACATGGTATTCTCCGGTTTTACTGATGACGTGGTCAAGAAAGAATCCCGCCAATTCCTCTTGAATTGCTTTCATGCGATCTGGTTCTAGGAGTTCATTCCGCATCTGCCACGTCTAATTTGAAGAAGGGGGTTAATTAATACATATATATGAATGAAACTCAACAGAAATGATGGTGTAATAAAATAAAATTGTGAATATTATTGCTTACGCACTTCATATTGTCTTTGAGAGTAGCCCCGCTTATTTTTCAAAGTCGCGGTGTGGATGAACTCGCACACGTAGTATCCACAGAAATCATTCCCTTCCTCTTGCCACAAGCACTTTACGAGAAATAGAGGTCAATCAAACTGATAATGAAGCATTATAAATGGCATTGATGAAAGTATAGCTATATATAGAATCAACGGGCCGGAGATGCGCGCAACTAGCTAGCCAGTAGTACTTACTTTCGGGTATGTATATCGCAGCTCCTTCGGCAGTCCCGGAGCTTCTGCGATGAACTGTTTCCAAACCCTGCAAGACAAAAAAAATAATTATTATTACTTGAGATATCAGGAAATGAACAAAAAGTTACCGATATGGTGCGATAATTAGGATCGATTGAACTTACTTGCTGAGCATTTCAGTCATGTCCGCATAGGTTTTGGGATCTTTCCCTCTCGAGTCTAAGACGGTTACTAGTCCACGCTCAAGCTTAATCTCCAGAAGAATATAGTGGTACCTGCGTACGCATGCATAACTCATCAATTACATTACTATAACCTCGCTTGAGTAATAAGGGAAACCGAATATGCACACGACAGTAACACTCACGGGCCGTTGTAAGGAAAGAGTATGGTATCTTTGTTTTGATTTTTTATCAACGATCGTAGCAAGTTGTCCTCGGCCTCTTTGACGTTCTTTTTAACCAGAAATACATCTATGATATTTGTGTTAATGAACCCAATATCATAAATTTCTTGTTTTTTGCACTCGACGATCTTCAATCTGCATAATATATTGAGGATAATTAATTATAAATACATGCATGCAATGAAAGAGCCGAGCTATATATAGAGACTTAATGACAGAAATAGTACTTACAGGCAGTAGCAAAAGACCATTAATTTATCGAGGGCCTTTTGATTGAAGAACTCGAAGAACTCCTCAAATGAAACAGTCAACAGATCATTTGCAACAAGATCGTGCTCCTCTTTAATATGCAGATACAAAGCATTCTTACCATCAGAGTCTCTGCAGGTTTCCATGTACCAATTATGGAATCTTCGCATCATTGTTGTCAGAGATTTTTCATCTTTGACGAGAGGCTTCCCGTACTCGTATCTGTGTCCGTCCACCTTCAAGAAATCAGGAAGTGCATCGTCAGGCAGGTAATCGTCAAGATTGCCATAATCGGCCACCGTCCCCGGAGCATTAGACACATTGAGCGGGGGGCACGATTGTTGTGCTTGTTCGCCGAGCTGGGCAATTTTTTTCCCCTTTGCTCGTTGTTTTGACCTTTTAGCACTGACAGTAGTTCCCGACCGCTGGGCTTGGAGATATGTCTGTTCAGTAATGCGCTCATAGTTGGTTCTCGGCGGAGACTTTGGTGGTTTCCTCAGGGCATCGATAGTGCGCTTTGCTTTCACCGGATCTATCTTCTCCTCCGGAGGTGGATGTCTCTTTGCTTTCACCCCTTCAAAGAACTCCTTCACGTGGGCCCGCACAATCGTATTGTTTTCCTCCTCGGACCTCTCATACGGTAACTTCTCTAGAGGCTTGAGAGATGATGGACCGTATTTGTATTGCCTCCCGCCTCTGGTTGTGCTGCTAGACGCCGGAGCAGACGGAGCGGCTGCGGCGTTTGTCTTCTTTCGTGCTTGCTTACGAGGCGGAGGAGAAGGAGTACGACGCGCCGGAGCAGCCGGGGCGGCGGCGGGTCTCTTCCGCCCTTGCTGGTGAGGCGGAGAAGGAGGATGCTGCTGGCTGCTCGGGAGCGCCGGCGCAGGCGGAGAAGGAGGCGGAGTGCCGCCATGCGCCGGAGAAGGAGGCAGAGTGCCGCCACGCGTGCCCTGATCGTCACTCGCCGGAGGAGGAGGCGGTGGAGGAGGCGGAGTGCCCTGACTCGCCGGAGCTGGAGGAGGAGGCGGAGGCGTCCAGTTCAGAAGGTTGATGAGCTCCTTCTTCCATAGGCATGGAGTCTTCAGAGCAGAACCCAGCCTAGTCTCCCCTTCACCGGTAGGGTGGTCAAGCACGAGGTCCTCAAATCCCTCTGTTATTTCATCCACCATCACCTTAGCATATCCTTTTGGAATCGGCTGGCAGTGATAAGTTGTGCCGGGTCCACTAGGATAAACTTGGCCAACAGCCGCCTTGACCTTCAAATTCATCCATCGCGCCATCATGTGGCAATTTTGAGACTCCGTGATACCATCCACGGGATAGCTGGCAGGAGCCATCAAGACATGCTCCGGCTGAAGCAGCTCGGTGGAAGCCACACTGCTTCTCCGCTGAGATGGCGGGGTAGCTTCGGGGGAAGCTTCGGCATGTCGTTTGTTGCGCTCTGCTGCTTCTCGTTCCTCTTCTCGATCCTCTAGCCCCATTACCCTTCCAAGCAGCGTCTGCATTTGGTCCTGCTCCAGTTTCTTCCTCCTCTCGTGGGTTTTGTAACCCCCTGCGTCCCGAAAACCAACCTTCCATGGAATGGAGCCTGGCGTGCCTCGTGTCCGTCCAGGGTGCTCGGGATTCCCAAGGGCCATTGTGAGCTCGTCCTTCTCCCTGTTTGGAAGGAACGTCCCTCGCTGCGCTGCATCGATATAGTGTCGAAGGTTCTTGACTGGTATTTGCAGTTGCTCGTCCGTCCACTGACACTTCCCTGTTACAGGGTCCAAGGTTCCGCCAGCCCCGAAGAACCAAGTCCGGCAACGGTCTGGCCAGCGCATTGTCTCTGGTTTGATCCCTTTTTCAAGCAGATCATGCTCAGCCTTGGACCACTTAGGTCGAGCTTTGAGGTAGCCCCCTGACCCCGTGCGATGGTGAAGCTTCTTCTTCGCAGCATTTTTCTTGTTTGTCTCCGACATCTTCTTACTCTTTTCCGATGTCTTGTGGGCCACAAATGCGGGCCAGTGATCTTTGATCTTTTCATATTTGCCGATGAATTCTGGTGTCTTTTTTTCCTTGACAAACTGGTTCAGCTCTTTCCTCCACCTCCTCATTAGGCCTGCCATCTTCTTAAGAGAACAAGACTTGATTAATTGCTCTTTAACTGTCTTCTCCGGATCCTCCTCTAGCTGTAGGGTGAAATTTGCCTTCAGCTCAGTCCAAAGATCTTCTTTCTGCATATCATTGACATAAGACACCTCAGCGTCTTCATCCTTAGCAGGCTTATACCATTGCTGGATGCTGATCGGGATCCTGTCCCTAACAAGAACCCCGCACTGAGCAGAAAATGCCTTCCTTGTCCGGATGGGTTCAATCGGTTCGCCGTCGGGCGCGATTTCTATGATCTCAAACTTTTCATCCGACCTCAACTTTTTCTTCGGGCCTCGTCTCCTTACCGAAGTTGTGCTCGATCCGGAGGGCTAGAAATTATAAGGAAGAAAGACGACAGTAACTAATATGTGTACATATACCAAAACAATGGATGCATCAATTAACTAGTCAGCACGGGCTTAACTAATATATATACCTGGCCGGACTCGGTTCGTTGACAGGAGCAGTCAGCACGGTCTCCTTCGTCTTGTACCTCCATTGTGTCACCGGAGCCATCATGAACATAGTCCTCCTCTTGTACCGGCATTAATGGGTCGAAGCCACCATCATAAACATAGCCCTCTTCTTCATCTAGCTGATCAACGGTGTCGAGGAGAAATGACGCAACACCAGTACTTGATCCATTTGCGATTATGTCCCCCAACATCGCTTCTGTTTCTTCGTCTCGGGAGTGCTCCATAGTTTTTGCAAATATTTACAACATGTCAATTATAATT
>NC_041393.1:719600342-719601082 GCF_002162155.2 Triticum dicoccoides | reverse complement strand
TAGCTAATCACAATAAGGAATCATGTTAGTGGCCTCGACACAACGCTTCAAGGGTTTGGGGTGGCCTCGACGATAACGCTCTTTTAACTTGATAAATTTGGGTGGCCTCGAGAGAGTTAATTTGTCGGGTAGGGGCGCGGCGGGAGGGGGTAGGAGACCATAACATTGTTTTCTCTCTAGGGTTTGGGTGTCCTCGAGAGTTTTGGTCGAGCGAGAGGGCCAAGGGGGGTGCTGCAGTTGTATAAGTTATCACGATCGAGAGGGGGTATATATATATATCGACCGCCCCTCATGTCGAAGTTATCTACAGGGGGTTATATCTTCTTCTCCTCTTCTTTTTTTCTTCTCCCTCGAGAAAGGAAAATAATTAAGGAAAAGGAAGAAAAGAGAAAAAGGAAGAAGGAAGAAGAAGAAAAAAAAAAGAGGAGAAGAAGAAAGGAATAGAGAAAGAAGAAAAAATAGAATTTCTTCTTTCTCCTCTATTCCTTTCTTCTTCTCCTCTTCTTTTTTTTCTTTTTTCCTCTTCTTATTTATTTCTCCTCTTCTTCCTCTCCTCTTTTTCTCCTTTCTTCCTCTTCTTATTTTCCTTTTTCCTCTCATTCTTTTAGTATTGCTTGTTCTGAACAATAAATACACATATGAACAATAAATACATATATGAACAAAAACATGCTCTGAACAATTTTTGAACATTACATACACATAGCCACATACATACACATATACATTATATATATATA
>NC_041393.1:719594415-719599648 GCF_002162155.2 Triticum dicoccoides | reverse complement strand
TTTAGTCCCACCTCGCTAGTTGAGAGGGGCGCGCAGTGGTTTATAAGCCCCACTGCCGCACCCCTCTCGAGCTCCTCTCTACTGCAGGCTTATGGGCCTACTTGCGACTGCTTTGCCTGATGGGCCTTCTGGGCCTACTGCGGGCCTGAATCCTGGCCCATAGTAGGGTTTCAAGTCGTATTCCGGCCGTGGGGCCCCAGTGGGGGGCATTTTTTTTTCTTTACTTATTGTTGATATTTTTATTTTTTTCCCAGTTTTTTGTTTTGTTTTGTGCATTATTTATTTTCTTTTGTTTTTGCTTTATTTTTAATTCTTTCTGCTTTTAGTTTTAAGAAAATTATAAACTTTCCACTTTTTTTATTTTATTTTGTTTCTACTTACAACAAAATACTTATTGTTGCTATTTTTAATTATTACGAGGGCCGAACCATAAGACATTAAAGCATTTCAAATGAACTCTGAAAAGGTTGAAAGTTGGCATGGTATTATAAATTGACCCACACATAGCATGTGCATGTACAAAACGGACAATGGTATCATACTCGTCAGTTACAAAGTTGGTATGGTATCATCATAATAGTTGCGGGAGAAAGTCTTCACTTTTTCTTCGCTTGTGTCATTTGCTTATTGCGCCGTAACCATGGATAATCTTCATCGTTTATCGGGATGCTGGGGTCAGCCTTGACTTTAAAGGGAGGAATTTCATGAAACTTTTCATAATCTTCAGACATGTCTGTCTTGTCCTCCACTCCCACGATGTCCCTTTTTCCTGAAAGAACTATGTGGTGCTTTGGCTCATCGTATGATGTATTCGCTTCCTTATCTTTTCTCTTTCTCGGTCTGGTAGACATGTCCTTCACATAGATAACCTGTGCCACATCATTGGCTAGGACGAACGGTTCGTTAGTGTACCCAAGATTTTTCTGATCGACTGTTGTCATTCCGTACTGTGGGTCTACCTGTACCCCGCCTCCTGACACATTGACCCATTTGCACTTAAACAAAGGGACCTTAAAATCATGTCCGTAGTCAAGTTCCCATATGTCCACTATGTAACCATAATATGTGTCATTTCCCCTCTCGGTTGTTGCATCAAAGCGGACACCGCTGTTTTGGTTGGTGCTCTTTTGATCTTGGTCAATCGTGTAAAATGTATTCCCATTTATCTCGTATCCTTTCCAAATCAATACAGTCAAAGATGGTCCCTGGATAACAAGTACAACTCATCCCAAACAGTGTTGTCACCTCTGATACGTGCTTCCAACCAACTGCTGAAAGTCCTGATGTGTTCACATACAATCCAGTCGTCGCATTACTCCGGGTGTTTGGAGCGCAGACTGTTCTTGTGTTCATCGACATACGGGGTCACCAAGGTAGAGTTCTGTAGAACTGTGTAGTGTGCTTGAGACCAAGAATATCCGTCCCTGCATATTATTGAGTCCCTTCCAAGCGTGCCTTTTCCAGTCAGTCTCCCCTCATACCGCGACTTAGGGAGACCTATCTTCTTAAGGCCAGGAATGAAGTCAACACAAAACCCGATGACATCCTCTGTTTGATGGCCCATGGAGATGCTTCCTTCTGGCCTAGCGCGGTTACGGACATATTTCTTTAGGACTCCCATGAACCTCTCAAAGGGGTACATATTTTGTAGAAATACGGGGCCCAGAATGACAATCTCGTCAACTAGATGAACTAGGACATGCGTCATGATATTGAAGAAGGATGGTGGGAACACCAGCTCGAAACTGACAAGACATTGCACCACATCACTCCTTAGCCTTGGTATGATTTCTGGATCGATCACCTTCTGAGATATTGCATTGAGGAATGCACATAGCTTCACAATGGCTAATCGGACGTTTTCCGGTAGAAGCCCCCTCAATGCAACCGGAAGCAGTTGCGTCATAATCACGTGGCCGTCATGAGACTTTAGGTTCTGAAACTTTTTCTCTGCCATATTTATTATTCCTTTTATATTCGACGAGAAGCCAGTCGGGACCTTCATACTAAGCAGGCATTCAAAGAAGATTTCCGTCTCTTCTTTGGTAAGAGCATAGCTGGCAGGACCTTCATACTGCTTTGGAGGCATGCCGTCTTTTTCGTGCAAACGTTGCAGGTCCTCCCGTGCCTCAGTTGTATCTTTTGTCTTCCCATACACGCCCAAGAAGCCTAGCAGGTTCACGCAAAGGTTCTTCGTCACATGCATCACGTCGATCGAAGAGCGGACCTCTAGGTCTTTCCAGTAGGGTAGGTCCCAAAATATAGATTTCTTCTTCCACATGGGTGCGTGTCCCCCAGCGTCACTCGAAACAACTAGTCCCCTGGGACCCTTTCCAAAGATTACGTGTAAATCATTGACCATAGCAAGTACGTGATCACCGGTACGCATGGCGGGCTTCTTCCAGTGATCTGCCTCGCCTTTGAAATGCTTGCCTTTCTTTCGACATTGATGGTTGGTCGAAAGAAATCGACGACGGCCCAGGTACACATTCTTCCTGCAGCTTGCCAGGTATATACTATTGGTGTCAAGTAAACAGTGCATGCATGCGTGGTATCCCTTGTTTGTCTGTCCTGAAAGGTTACTGAGAGCGGGCCAATCGTTGATGGTCACGAACAGCAACGCCTCTAGGTTAAATTCCTCCTATTTGTGCTCATCCCACGTACGTACACCGTTTCCATTCCACAGCTCTAAAAGTTCTTCAACTAATGGCCTTAGGTACACATCAATGTCATTGCCGGGTTGCTTAGGGCCTTGGATGAGAACTGGCATCATAATGAACTTCCGCTTCATGCACATCCAAGGAGGAAGGTTATACATACATAGAGTGATGGGCCAGGTGTTGTGATTGCTGCTCTGCTCCCCGAAAGGATTAATGCCATCCGCGCTTAAAGCAAACCATACGTTCCTTGGCTCACTTGCAAACTCATCCCAGTACTTTCTCTCGATTTTTCTCCACTGCGACCCGTCAGCGGGTGCTCTCAACTTCCTGTCTTTCTTACGGTCCTCACTGTGCCATCGCATCAACTTGGCATGCTCTCCGTTTCTGAACAGACGTTTCAACCGTGGTATTATAGGAGCATACCACATCACCTTCGCAGGAACCCTCTTCCTGGGGGGCTCGCCGTCAACATCACCAGGGTCATCTCGTCTGATCTTATACCATAATGCACCGCATACCGGGCATGTGTTCAGATCCTTGTACGCACCGCGGTAGAGGATGCAGTCATTAGGGCATGCATGTATCTTCTGCACCTCCAATCCTAGAGGGCATACGACCTTCTTTGCTGCGTATGTACTGTCGGGCAATTCGTTATCCTTTGGAAGCTTCTTCTTCAATATTTTAAGTAGCTTCTCAAATCCTTTGTCAGGCACAGCATTCTCTGCCTTCCACTGCAGCAATTCCAGTACGGTACCCAGCTTTGTGTTGCCATCTTCGCAATTGGGGTACAACCCTTTTTTGTGGTCCTCTAGCATGCGATCGAACTTCAACTTCTCCTTTTGACTTTCGCATTGCGTCCTTGCATCGACAATGACCCGGCGGAGATCATCATCATCGGGCACATCGTCTGGTTCCTCTTGATCTTCAGCAGCTTCGCCCGTTGCAGCATCATCGTGCACATCGTCTGGTTCCTCTTGATCTTCAGGAGTATCACCGTATTCAGGGGGCACATAGTTGTCATCGTACTCTTCTTCTTCGCCATCTTCCATCATAACCCCTATTTCTCCGTGCCTCGTCCAAACATTATAGTGTGGCATGAAACCCTTGTAAAGCAGGTGGGTGTGGAGGATTTTCCGGTCAGAGTAAGACTTCGTATTCCCACATACAGGGCATGGACAACACATAAAACCATTCTGCTTGTTTGCCTCAGCCACTTCGAGAAAATCATGCACGCCCTTAATGTACTCGGAGGTGTGTCTTGAACCGTACATCCATTGCCGGTTCATCTGCGTGCATTATATAATTAAGTGACCAAATTAATAGAAGTTCATCATCACATTAAAACCAAAGTACATACATAGTTCTCATCTAACAACATAAAGCTCTGCAGAGCATCTAAATTAATTAAACCATACACTGAAACTATGTAAAACATTTCAATGCGAAAACAAATGCGATCATAATTGCAACCAATGTAACAACTGATCCAACGGCATAATGATACCAAGCCTCGGTATGAATGGCATATTTTCTAATCTTTCTAATCTTCAAGCGCATTGCATCCATCTTGATCTTGTGATCATCGACGACATCCGCAACATGCAACTCCAATATCATCTTCACCTCCTCAATTTTTCTAATTTTTTCCTTCAACAAATTGTTTTCTTCTTCAACTAAATTTAACCTCTCGACAATAGGGTCAGTTGGAATTTCCGGTTCAACAACCTCCTAGATAAATAAAATCTATGTCACGCTGGTCGGCATAATTGTCATAAACAATAAATGAACCAATAGTTATGAAAAGATAATATATACCACATCTGAATCATAGACAGGACGAGGGCCGACGGGGGCGGATACCAAAACCATCGCACTATATAAGATGCAATAATAAAAGTAAGAAAATTATACAAGTATCTATATAAACATACAAGTAAGAGTTTTTTCCTTTCAGAAAGAAGATAAGAACAAGAGGCTCACCACGGTGGTGCCGGCGACGCGGGCGATCGACGGTGGTGAAGACGGGGACGGGACGTGACAGACCGCTAAACCTAGACAAATATTGAGAAAAATGGAGCTTGGAGGTGGAGCTTGGAGAGGAGAAAGCTTAAGTAGTGTGGCTCGGGCATTCCATCGAACACCTCTGTGCATAGGAGGTGAGCTAGAGCAACACAAAGCTCTCTCCTCGCCGGCCACGAAAAACAGAGCAGTGAGAGTGCTCTGCTCGCGGGGTATATATAGGCAATTAATTGGTCCCGGTTCGTGGCATGAACCGGGACTAAAGGGAAGCCTTTGGTCCCGGTTCGTGCCACGAACCGGGACCAATAGTGGTGGGCCAGGAGCAAGGCACATTGGTCCCGGTTCGACCTGCCAACCGGGACCAAAAGGTCCAGACGAACCGGGACCAATGGCCCACGTGGCCCGGCCGGCCCCTGGGCTCAAGAACCGGGTCCAATGCCCCCATTGGTCCCGGTTCTGGATTGAACCGGGACTAATGGGCTGGACCGGCCTGGACCATTGCCCCCTTTTCTACTAGTGAGTCCCTAGAAATTGTCGCCGCGTCGTTTTGAATC